>NC_141140.1:131496308-131603808 GCF_053477565.2 Lygodium microphyllum | reverse complement strand
AATGTTTAGTTTCTTTAGGATGTTGAAGGCCTAGGATGTTCCTTGCCCTAGACAAATTATCTTGAACATGTTTTTCTAGTTCTTACCTTATTTCTTGTATGTACTCTAGTCATATTTACTCTCTCTAGGTTGAATCTAAGCTCTAAATCTAAGCTCTCCCAAATCTATCTCACAAGTCAAATCTAGCCAAGCTCTAAAAATTTGATCAAGCTCTATATGCACTCAACAAAGTCCAAACATATCACAAATTGATTAGGCACATGCATCTACATGCTGTCATACACTTCCATGAAATGCTTCATGTCATTCCCATAAAAACTAGTAGTGATGTCACTAAAGGCCAAAGGAACCCCAAAAAAGTTATAATAGAAATTGAAGAAAATTTTTGAACCATATTGAAATTGTATCAAATGAATTGCATATGTTGCATGGTTCAATTTGTAGATAATTTCATTTCCCGTGTCCCTTGATAAAATTGCATCCCATGCAAAAGTTAGAATGTATGCAAATATATCTATTGTTAACTTGAAAATTATTTTAGGCAGTTCAAGTCAATAAAAATCTAACATTTGTCACAACATTAGACCTATCATTGAGAAAAAACCAAGAATGTGACACAATAGTTTTACCAAAATCATTGATTGACCTAAAATTGACAAACATATGAGAGAATATCTAGGCAATAAAAGAGACATTTGAGAAGAGAAGTATGAAATTTGGGATTCAATGCAAAGAGACTCAAGAAGGTTTCTTCACACAATAAGAGGGAGTTATCTTCTAGAGGTCCAAACTCTACTCCCATACAAATTCATCTTGTGACACATCATGCATATACAAGTTTCCAATAGAGATACCACTTGTTAAGATACCACTTGTTAGAAACCATTAATACTTTCTATCCAAGAAAGATCCCTTAGACTTCTTGTCATTGTTCCTTGGTTCCTACCTCTTAACAAGTTTGCTTTAGTTCTTTCTCATATATTTGTAAATTTTTCTAAGAATATTCTTAGAAGATCTTGAGCCCTAATCCCTACAAAAATGATCTCCAAATGTGTTCTTTAGTTCCTACCTTATTTCTTGTATATAATCTAGTCTTTCATGGCATTTGGCTCCACCAAAATCCAAAGTGTGATATTTTTCAAGTCTTCCTGATAAGGTGAGGCCCAAGCTTGGTACTATTCATCTTACTTTTATGTATTATATCATTTAACCTACTCTTGGTATATAGTGCCATTTACCCCACTCCTATGTAAAGTATCATCGACATCCTTTTGTTGATAGCTATCATTACTTAGAGAAAACCTCATGCATCACAAATGGTCCTTTTGATTATTCTTAAATTTGGTCTCTAAGGTACTTGGCTATTCACTTTTATACATAACCATAAAGAGGCCTTTATGTAGCTCCTTATACTTAAGTGTTTTATCTACTAGATCCATTCTTGTTTCTCTCTCCCTTTGTAGAACCTTCTTTGAGTTCCTTATCCTTAAGCCTATCATTTAATGCATCTAGAAGTAAATCATGTAGTGTAGCTAATTTCCCTCTAATTTTCTCCTTGTGTAGTGTTCCTCTCATTGGTTTTGTGCTTTCAGATTATGCTTCAAGATAGACTCCAAAGATAGCATCATCACATTGAGGGGGCTGTCACAATCCTCTTCACATGTGGGATGCTAAGGTCAAAAGCTTGTAGTCATCCTCAACCACCTCGTAGGCATGCATTGCTTTATCCAAATACACATAACAAATATTTGGATGCTTTGTAGACTTCAACCAATTTGAATAAGATCTAATGCAACACCTTCTATTAGACCATTGTATTAAGGATGATGAAGTGTACCAATTATATGTTTAATGTTTGACTAGTTTTGATGACTTATTTAATGGCTATGTTTAATGTCTAATGGTTGATGAATGATCTAATTGCTATGTTCAATTTCAAATTAGTGACTTATCTAATTACCATCTTTGTGAGGTTTCGACTTTTTTGACTTCCTATACATTAAATTTGAAGAATCTAGACTATCAAAAGTGGCATCTCGAATAAAGTAATCTATATATCGTATATCGATACCTTCCAAGATCGATACGTTTGTGAATACCTCTACACATGAATTGCCATGTGCATGGCGGTTATGGCTAGTAAGTTCACATGAGTAGACTAAACCCATTTAATACTTAAGTAAGTCAAGACTTGGCTTGAGGAGGATTAAAGCCATAGAAAATAAAAAGCTTTAAGATTTTTTTTAAAAGCTTAATATAGAGAAGGGGATGTTGAACTAATGTGTCGTCCCCTCCCCCCCCCCCCCTTTTCGTAAAAAAAACGATACCATCATCCTCTCCTCAATTTGGGAAATCGGAAATATAAAAAAAAATCCTAAAATCTCTCTTCCCAAACTTTGCGAAAGAATATAAGATTGAGAGACCTCACTTCAAGAAAAGTGAAAAAAAAAAGTTAAAAAACCTATATTAATATAATATATAAATAGCTTGTCTTATACATCCATAGATTGTTTATCTTCAAGGTATTGCTCTTGCTCATTGGCCTTTTTCCCATCATTACTATCATCATCATCATCTTCATTCTCCTCAATTACTTCAACAATTTCAATATCATTAAGCTCTACAAGTTCTCCTGGCTCATTAGATAAAGGAGGCATGGGCTCCTTAGATGCATGCATGACCTTCTCAATATGTACTATGATCTTTGCACCTACTTCTTGATCCTCATCGAGCAATTTAAGGACACCCTAAAGTTGCATCTTAATAAATGCCAATTTAAGGTCATCGTTCTCTATAGCAATACAATGTCTTTCTTTCTAAATAACACACATGATTGTTGTTCTTGTTGATTATATAAAATTTAAATACATTATTTATTTACCATGGGCTATATATATCTTTATTATGTTATTTATATAATTTTTCTTAGTAGAATAATGATATACACACCTATCCTTGAAAATAAATCAAGCAATCAATCATCTTGTGCTAAAAATAAGTCAAGCAATCTATTAATCAACCTTCATGGATTTTGATATGAGTTTTGCATAGACTTGCCGACATCCACGTGCTTTAGTTTTCGTGTGATGGATGGATACTTGAAGATATTATCTGTATTTTTTTAAGTTGAATGTGCTTTGACTCTTTTCTTCTCTACTTCATCTTAGTATCCTACGATGATTACTCAAAGCAACACTTGAATCGGAATTGAGGTGTGTGGTCAATATAGATTTTCTCCCTACATAAAAAGATACTTGGCTTTATATATCATCTAAAAAACATCAACATATACAAGACTATCAATTATTTTGGGTAGAGAATTAAAAAATATACCAAATAAAAGATTCTGCTCCATGCTATTCATTTTTTAAAGCAAGTGTTATGCTACTAATTTGGTGTGTACCATGGAAGATTACAAATCTAAAAAATGGAGAATTTGTTATTTTCTTGAAAGTTTTAATCATTTGAGAAACTTCTTTGAATGTGACAGCATTACCATCATTAGTAGATCTTGGCATGTTGAGTCCATATAGTATATATGTAGCAGTAGCAACATATAATCATCAATAAATATACATAATACTTATATCCAACATTGATGTAATATTTTCTGAGGACTCCACTCCCTCCCTTCCCCTCCAAAAAAACTACACTCCATCAAACTTGCCTACAACATGGCATACCATGCATCAACAAGCATGAAATGGCATTGAAGCCACTCACAAGTACATTTAGTGTCATGCATGATCAAATTTAGCAACCTTATTTACCATGACCATCCTTCATCCTCCTTCATTGAAAAAATTTCATATTTTTTAATTTTACAAATTACATTATTATAGCAAATACATAGATATTTGGAAGGTTGGGAGAGCTTTTTTCATGTGATCTCAATGCATTCACACATTGAGTTAATCCTGATGATGGAACCATCTGGGACTTCAACCTTAAAATATTGTACTTTACGTGTATAATATGAAGGACTTAGGATATACTCTTATTGTTTCAAGTGCTTTGATAGACTGCTATCATGTAGCTACCTCTCACATGATCACATCAAGTGCTCCACTCAACATCAATCAACTATTTACCATTCCTTACATGAAACAATAGATGCAATTGACATTTGAGTACTTATAGCACATAAAATCTAGTCTTTATTGTAGTTTCTTCACCAAGGCTTGCTATTTTTCTTCAAACTTGTACCTCAATCACTCTGATACCCTACTCACTTAGTTGTTAAAGCTAATGAGAAAAAATGAATCACATAAGAGTACAAATGGGGAGTAAAGGGCTCAATGTTGCACCATTATTGTTGATAATGTGGTAGTACAACACAAACCTTTGGATGAGCCTACTACAATCATGCTAGAGGATAATCAACTTCCATCTTCATTGATTTCATCTTCTTATAGATCATCTATTCAATTCCACATGAAACATCATTTATCCCCACCTTCTCAATCAATTGGAGTGGTATTGATACCTTTAGTAGTAAACCTAATTTGGAGAGCATGCCAAACATGCAACATGGCTATATAGGAGAAAGAACCATTGAGAAGTCAACATTAGGCCAACATTGTAGCATAATAATAAAGTAATACTTTAACAACTTATCGACTTCTTGTAAGGCAAGTATTATTTATATATTGATTGATCATGAGTCATTAGTAGAAGCTAGAAAATCTCTCAAGGTTCCAAGCACCTAAGGAAAAAGGGGGATCAAAAAAGGTCCCAAAATTAGCATGCATTGCATATGTGATGCTTATTATGAGCATCACGTATGTGATATAAATAAGTGTCTCATGAACAATGCAAATTTTGTCATGCTGCTTGTGTGATGAAATTTGTGAACTTGCTTTGTGACATGTGTGAATTGGAATTTATTACTTTACTGACATTTGTGAATTTGCATAATATAAGAAACACTTCTTGTTATACAGTTTACCACAAGCAGACGCTTCATGCTTTATTTGTTTTCTATCATGTGTGTGTGTGTGTATTGTTGAGACATTTGCAATCACACCTACTCCAGTCTCTTTGGAAGGAGCAGTGAGAGCTCAGGACAAGAATCCCATAAGCACAGTAGGAGGATGTGCTAACTAGACTTTCCTATAAAGCATTGTACTTGCTTGTCATTTTCATATGAGATGAATGCAATGTCATTGTCATATGAGATGAATGCAATGTCATTGTCATGTTGCACCTCAATATAGCATATTTCATGATTTTCATTTTCTCTTGAGTTGTAAGGTGCCTGCCTAAGGGCTGTATAGGCATGTTTTTAGCAGTCCATCAAGAAACAAATCTAAATATTGTTGCCCGACACTCCCATGGAATGTTCTGGGGTTTGTTGCCTAGGGTTTCGGAAGTCCACCTTGCAACGGAACGTTTGCGATCGAACCCACTATGATCGACCTGAAATCTGAGTTCCTATTGGCCAAGGTCTCCTAACAGTATTCTAGCATTGGATCTTGGACACCCTACTTTACACAAAGATATCCAAGCCGAAGTAGACCCATGCTGTACTTGGTTCAAAGAGAATGGGAAACGAGAGGGATACGCCGCTCAACCTATCTGCCCATAGGGCATAGTCCCATTTTGGTCACCTAAAATGACGGTGAATTGGGTTCTAACCTAACCACACCTAAAGGTCAAACGACAGAAAAACCTTATGAGAAGCCTCCAAGTTCTCTGGGACCACCCTACCGTAGGATAGACCGTCGAGGTTCTGCCCACCCGCTTCCCTTGATAGCTTTAGTTTTCTAATTAGGCCCTATCACATTTATGTATGACATTCACAATCAACTTCCTTAATTAGGTCTTTTAGGGAATAGGATTTGTTTGTGTATTTTACAACATTGACACGAAAACAAAACAAGAAATCCTTTTTGACAAACAATTCCTTAACTTATCTTCAGTTGAAGTGGGGGAGCAAAAGGGCTAGGGGGTTGGGAGTGGAGCCGGCCAACCAAAGCCACCAGACACGCCTAACTTAAGAACGCCTAGGTGCAGTGATCGTGCTTTATGTGGTGGTAAGTGCTTCTACAAGTGGAAGGAAGGCGGATGGATTTGCGCAAAAATTGGTGGCTTTGCATGTACCTTTTCAAGTTCATGCGGACGTGGAGAGAGGTGGTGGAGAGGAAGGGGTGATTACACCTAGTAAATTGGCTGTCACTCATGTCCTCCAAGAGAGCTAGGCAAAAGGAAGGGAGTAGGCTAGCTCTCATCATTAAGCGTGCCATAGCGCAGCTATCAATAGCATTGGGATCAAAAAAGAGAGGGGGCAAGCCATTCTCCTGCGGTCCCAGATCTTGCTTGAGTAATAGCTTAAGAAGCCTAAGGTAATTACATGTAGTTATAAAGGCGGGATCGGGACAGGAGGAGAATTCTGCGAGAAAGCGCGTCATGCAGTCAGTTAGGCTTCCTAAATAAAAAAGGAGGGCATTCTCGAAGGAGGTGGCATTGGAATTGTAGATGATGGGGAAGTCATGCCGCCCATGGAGGGTGGCAACAAAATCCACGCCTACCCTATGAGGATACGCCATGAATGTGGGGTCGTTCCTCTCGTAGGGTAGGGTGTTGAAAAATGCCATCCAAGCGAGCATGTTAATATCACATATTCGCCTTCTCCAGAGAGGTTGGCAGTTGTAGCCCCTTACAGTGTGTGGTACCTCGAACACTTTGTCTTGCCAAAACTCTGCTTCCTCCGTACCCCACAGAGTGGGAGTCTTTGCCTTGTCGTCCAGCCATTTTTGGCCCAGTCGCTTGCCAGTCGCGATCACCTCCTCCATTACTTTGATCGGCAGGACCCTTCTCAGGCTGTTAGGCATAAGGAAACTGAAAGAAAAAGGGTCCTTTTTGATTTCTTGTTGTTCCCAGATCACTAGCTCCATGTGGAATTGCATTGGGAGGTCATCGGGGCATGGTGGGAGGGATGCGGATGGCCGCATGACTAG
Source organism: Lygodium microphyllum (assembly GCF_053477565.2). NCBI lineage: Eukaryota > Viridiplantae > Streptophyta > Polypodiopsida > Schizaeales > Lygodiaceae > Lygodium > Lygodium microphyllum. The sequence goes on along the minus strand of NC_141140.1, from coordinate 131,596,849 downwards.
CTTGGCCTGCAGCTGCCTTCTGGCTTTTTCCACCAATTTTTTCCGTCGCTCCTTGAGCGTGGCTTGTTTAGCGGGTGGAGTTGTTCCTGTTCCTGATCGTGCGGCGAGGGGGGTTGTGGGATTATTTCTTCGCTGGTTCTTCTTATGACGAATTCAATGTCAATGTCCTCCCCCTGTTGGTTGTCTAGCTGCACCCCTTCCTCAAAGCCGAGTGCATCCGCCTCCTGGGGGGTTAGACCGGCCAATAGCAGGTACTTTCGCTATTCTTCTAAGTCCAGCCTAATCTCCGCAAGTTGAGGTGGCATCTGTAGCCCCGCATGTAGGGCTCTGCGTGCGATGCTCAGTTTCTTCTGCACCATGTCCAATGACTCCTTTCCCTCCGGTTGGGTTGTGTTCAGTAGTGTGTTGAGGAAGGATTGTTGCTGGGTAGTGAAGGCTATCCGGGCGGTGTCCACCTTGCTTTTTGACAAGATTTTTTCTTTCTCCACCAAGGCGAGGCACCGCGCCAATGCCTTCACCTGTTTCTGGTTCTGTGTGGCCCATTTCTCGGCCCTTTTGCTCATTTCTTCCATGCTCTCCCCTTGCTTTTGTGTTAGGGTTACAAGCTTCTGCTCCTGGGCTCTGAGTTCTTTGCTCATGTTGTCTTGCTCTTTCCTCCCAAGGTGTAGTTGATCGGTCATGGACTCGATCTCTTTTCGGTTGTTGCTCCCTCTCTTGTCTTCTCTCCTCCTCTTTGGCGTTCAGTTCCTCCATCATCTGCTCAATGGTGGTGGTTTTTGCCTCCAGTTCCTTATATTGCATCAGGAGGAGCTTGTATTCCCGCTGCATTTGCACAAGTTTTTGATTCTCGTCCTCAAGCCGCTATTTGTAGCTTTCTTCCCTGTCCTCTTTTGCTTTCAATTCTTGCTTGAGTTCAAATATTTGGCATTGTTGCATGGCAATGATGCGGGTTTTCTCCAGTTGGAAGGCTGCCACTGACTCTTTCTCTGTCGCCAACTCAGCCCACCGCCATTCTTTTTTCCTCCTTCACCCTCTCCAGTTGGGAGAGCAGCTCAGTGACATATTCGTTGTAACTAGCTGGTGGCATCATTGTTGCGTGGGTGGGGGTGGTTGAGGCCTCCATACGCGGACGCTTCTGGTCTTGCCTCGATTCCGCATCTGCGGCTGGCCTTTTTGGCCCCGTGGTCATGGTTTTCGTGCTCTTCCCTTGGGCCATTTCTTTACTGATGAAGTATTGCATCCAGGCCACCAGGTTGGACACTTCCAAGTTGGTGGGAATGCTAGGGGTGAGAGTAGTGGGTTCAGTGGGGGGTGCCATGAGGGTGGGGATAGGATGGAGGGGTGCTTTGCCTTTTCCTTTCGGAACTACGGGTGGCGGGGATTCTGGTGCCTGCGTGTGCTGGAGCTAGGCCTTTCTTCCCTCGGCTGGTTCGAGGCTTCTGGATCATCTGCCCTGCATTGCTGCTCGATGGACCGGCATGTAGCCTCGGCCAAGTCCTCCTCTTCCTTTCTTCTTAACTCCTCTTCCTCCTCCGCAACTCTTCTTTTCCTTTCCTTTTCGGCCTTTTTGTATTCTTCCTCTAGTTTCTCTTTTTCCTCCTGCTCTTCTCTTCTTCTCCTTTCAGCCTCTTGCTTTGATGCCTTTTTAGCCCGCCTAACTTGCTCTGTTGTTTCTTCTTCTTCCTGCTTCCTCTTCCTTTCTCTCTCCTCGGCCTCCTTGAGGGATTGTCTTTTCACTTTCTCCAAGTCTTCCTTCTCCTTCCTATGGCCTTCATCCTGTTTCTTTTTCCTTTGCGATGCCTTCTTCTTAGTCTCCTTGACCTGCTTTTTGCTTTTCTGTACTTCCCCTTCTTCCTCGGTCTCAGTCCTATCACTAGACCTCTCCTGGTGTTGATGAGGGGGTGACTTGTCAGGTGTTTCCCCCTCCCCCTCTTTTGCCTCCTGCGTCTCTTTCAGCTCTTGGATGAGTGCCATTAAGATGCTCTCGTGGCGATGAATGAGGCTTTGGAGGAGGCCTTCTTTCTTTCTACGGCCTTAGATGCTGGGGATTCTCCTCCTACGGGCATGCTTCCTAAGGCTAGCGCCCTAGCTGCCTGGTCAATGGTTTTGCGCACGTAGCCGTTCCAGTCAACTTCATACAGGGTATGGGCCGCCACATTCTCCAGTATCGGCACACTGATCCGGTGCATCAACGCGTTGTAGCACTGGCTGGAAAAGAGCGCATGTATGAGTTTCACTTGTAACCTGGTCTCTGCATCGGGGATGTCTTGGATGCTGATGCCGTTGTTTGTCAGCACGTCCTCCTTTCTCATCCCCAGCATGGCATACACATCCCTCTTTTGCTTCTTTTCCACTTTTGGTTCTAGTTCTAGTGCCTTCTCCACCAAGGCCAGGGTTAGGCGAACCAATACTTTCTTGGCATTCTGTCCCCTTCCCACTGTGACGGTGCCGCATTCGTTGTTGGGGTCGTAGGACCTGAGAAATTCCACACAGCTCGTGTGGTCGAGTTCTTGTGCGAATCTTTCCAGGTACTTCTTGAAGTTATAGCTTTCCACAACTCTCCTGGCTGCCTCTTCCTTGGCCACTAATCCTTCTATATTATGAATAGTTCAGAATTTTAATTGGTTGTAGGCACGTCTCTCCAGGGTGATGCTCTACTGCGTTTTCTCCTCTTCCGTGAATGGGAGCCGGTGGGCTCGGTCTTACTGCGACATTTTTCGTTCCTGTCATAAACCAAAATTTTCATTAGTGCTTTCCACATAGTAATTTGCTGACTACTGAAAAAGAGAAACTCTATGCTTTTTGAATGAATTCATTAAGAACCATTGTAGATTTTCCTTTTCAGCCTTTAACTTTTTGCCTGTTTTTCATAATATATGTTTATGTGTTTCACTAATTCTCCCTCCCCTTCCAGCTTGAGAAAAATCCTTCCTAGGATTTAGGGTCAGAAAGGCAAGGGCATTTGGCATGGTAGCATAGGATTTACTTGTGAAGGAGCCAATCATAGAATTGGGGGTTGTACTCTAAGTGAGCGTCACGGTCCAGATCAGAGGGTTTAATCCCCACTTGTGTGATGTATGTGAGAACATCTGTTAGGAAGTCACTAGAGTTGACACGGGTAGCAATGTGTAACTCTTCCTCAGTCAACAAGAGTTCGAGGTAGGGGTGTCCTTTGATGTGTTCTTCTATGGGACGGCCCCGAAGAGTGGTTAACACTTGATATGAGATTGGCGCGACATATGTGGGGTCGTATTCTGCCATTTTGATAGTGCGGCGCTGCTCAACCTTGGTCATTATGCGGCACTCTTCGACTTTCCTTTGCAGCCTAAGAGTGTACCAACGCTTCAAGAATGGGGAGTCGGTATCAGCGAGCTTTGATAACACTATGATTTCTTGCTCAGTGATCGCAGAAGTGGTTCGCTGATCATATGACATGATGAGGCGCTGCTTGATGGCTTGCTCTATGGATATCTCGCTGTTGAGCAATTCAGCTAGAGCGAGAAGTGTTTGCGAATGCGAATTCAAAGATTTCCTAGGAGTAGGGCATGGTTTGAACTTCAGTTGCAAAGGGTTCCTCCAATAATCCTAAGTCCAAGCGGTCGTAGCTTAGTGCTAACGACATGAAGGTGGTGTCTAGTCGTTTAATGCATTCAACCACGGCATCCCCGGTGTCCTTCGCGAGGTCGGCGGCCAGTGCTAAAAAGGATTTGCGTTCATAGGAGGGCGTAAGGCCAATGGGTGGTCGCAGTTTGCTAGAACTAGCACTGGTGGCAATGACGAGTTGCGGTTGGGTGTGTGTTTGAGTCTGGGATTGAGCTACGTGGATTATGGGTAGATTAGGGGCAGCCACGACGGACGAACTGCTGCATTCAGGGTGGATTGAAGGAGTTGGGTTGACTTGGTCGGGTGATGACTCATGTGACGGAGTCTGTTGTTTGGGCCGATAGGCTTATGTGACTTCCTTGGGTTTAGGCGTGGATGGGTCGGATGGCTGTGGTTTTGGAGGGCGCTGCGGCAAATGGTTTGGAGGGTTTATGGGACTTGGGTTGATCAAGCTTGAGGGCGGCATATGAGTAGCACCTTTGGCCGTGTAGGCCTTAGGGATCCACAGCCAGGTGTTGCCTATGTAGTAGCCTTGTGTGTGCAAGAGGGTTTTAGGAACCCATCTTTGCTTGATCATGCGGTGCTTATTCTGACTGCGTCCTGACCTCTTAGATTTAGTATTTTTGGTTTTGTGAGGATAGGAGCGGCGATTCCTAGGTGGCGGTTGCGGCTGCTTAGGCTACCATTGAGATCTAGGCTATTGGGCTTTAGGTCTTCCTGTTGCGGCCTGTGATTCATGAAATCTGGGCGGTGGCAGTCGCGCACTATCCCCCTCCTGGGAGTTGGTTACAGATATTTCTACCAGAAGCGTTGCGGACAGTGATGAGGTCACGTGGCCCTTGCTGAAGGCTGTGACAACGTGAACGTTGCCTATTGCGAGGTGGATGCACTGCGACTAATAATCAACATTGCAGTGAGTCTTCTTTTTGAAAGTTCGCCCCAGCAGCGACTTCGTGCCTGCGTGTTTAGCATTCAGCAACACGTAAAAAACCATTGGAACAGTCTCAAACTCGATAGAAACGGTGTCTCTACACTTGTCGAGAAGTGCGTAGGAATGGGCCCCATATGGGCTTAATTTCGCATTAGTGGGTTGAAGTTGTGGTCTGCCAAGTTGAGTCCAATGATCGTGAGTTAAGAAATTGAAGTCTGCTCCCTTGTCGATCAAGGCGTTGAAAGCGCATGTTTGTTTTGCCATGACCGTAATATGGAGGTATGCAGGCTCTACGGCTTCCTCATCCTCATCATCAACCTCCGTGATTGTGGCCACTCATATCTTGACAGGCGGTTCTAGCATCGGGGGCTCGTGCAAAGGATGGGTGGGGGGTAGTACTTCTTGATACGACTGCCATTGAATAATCCTATGCCCTCACCATCTAAGGACTCGAGCTCGACATTGCCTGTGCGGCTGATCACACGAACCTTGAAAGGTCCAAGACCTCTAAATTTCATTTTCTTCTTGTGCCCCTTAATTGAGTAGAGGAGCACTAAGTCGCCCTGTTCAAAGTCGCGCTGCTTGACATACTTGTCAAACCAAATTTTACATTGGGCCTTCTCACATATAAGCGCATGGATGGCTAGAAGGCGAGTCCCTGAGAGGCACTCGAGTTCGACTAGGTGTTGCGTCCATGCCTCCTTCCCTTCCCATCATTCTTGAAGTGCTGTTCTTAGGCTAGGAACGAAGAATTCTAATGGTAGAACTGCTTCAATTCCATAGATCAGCCTGAAGGGGGTTTGACCGATAGCCGTTTTATAAGTTGTGTAGTAAGCCCACAGAGCTGCCATCAGCTTGTTGTCCCAGTCGCTACGTGAGGCTAAGACCATCTTGGTCAGGACATTGATAAGAATCTTATTCGTGGATTTTTCATGGCTGTTTGCCTGAGGGTAGTATGGCGAGGATTTGCGATGGATGATGAGAAAGGTGGACAGGAGATGTGCTATCACTTTGTTGATGAAGTGCGTGCCTTGATCACTGACCAGTTCGATGGGGCAGCCGAATCCTGAGATCACCTACTCCCATAAGAACTTGGCAGTCGTCCTAGCGTCATTTTTTGATGTCGCTCTTGCCTTTGCCCATTTCGTGAGGTAGTCCGTGGCCACAATGATGTACTTGGCTTGTGAATACTGGGCAGCAGGACTAATGGGTCCAATGAAGTCAATTCCCCATTTTTCTAAGGGTTGTCGTGCGATAACAGGGGTCAATTCCATCTGGTCCTTGTGAATCGGGACTTTTGTCCGTTGGCACTCATGACAATGCTTGACGAATCAGGCTACATCGCGAAAAAGCGTGGGCCACCATAGTTGAGATTGCAACACTTTTCGTACTGTCGTGTCTCCTCTAAAGTGGCCTCCAGCAATGCCGCCGTGCGCTTCTGAGAGCACATCGTGCATCTCATATTTGCATATGCATGTGCGCAACAATCTGTCTTGCCCCAACCTGTAGAGTTGGCCTGCGATCAGCTGATAGGGCTGGATCTTAAGGATCAATCGCCTAAGTCGGGCTTTTTCTATCGATCAATCAGGTAATCCGTGTTCAAGCACTTGGACTATATCATCCACCCAATATGGCATTAGATCAGCCTTGAATAACTCTCTCCCGCTGGACAAGGTAAAGAGATGGGCGTCGGGCAATTCGTCAACAATGCCTTGTTCAGCGGCCTCTCTCGTGGGAATGCGCGACATATGGTCAGCCATGTAGTGTTGTTTTCCTTTTCGTACAACCACGAAGAAGTCAAATTCCAAGAGCAGAAGGAGCCACCGAGCTATGCTTCCTGTAGCACAAGGTTTGTTTACTAGATAGAGCAGGGCTTAATGGTCCACAAAAAAGGTAAAAGGTGTGGCCAATAGATAGTGCCGGAATTTCTTCACAGCAAACACCATGGCTAACCCTTCTCTTTCTGTCATCGAGTAGTTCATTTCCATCTCAGTGAGTTGTCTGCTAGCAAAGCTCACTGGATAGTCTAGGTTGTGTTCGCCACGTTGGCACAACACTGCGCGCACGGCAAATTTAGAAGCATCAATATGCACGTGGAAAGTAATGGTCCAATCTGGGGCTCGTAGAATTGGTGCAATGATTAGAGCATTTTTCAACTCTTCATATGCTCGTTGGCATGCCTCGGTCCATTCGAAGACAATCAATAGCTTGTACAAGGGTCTCGCGATCAATGCATAGTTCAATACAAACCGCCGATAGTACCCTGTATGGCCTAGGAAGCATTGAACTCCCTTGTAGTTGATTGGGGGTGGAATGTCGACAATAACCCTGACTTTCGAAAAGTCAGTGGCAATGCCGTTCTTCGACACCACGTGCCCTAAGATGCATCCATGCTTTACCCAAAATTGGCACTTTAAGGGGTTCAAGGAGAGACGATATAAGCGACACCACTCAAAGACTGTGCAAAGTTTGTCTGTGTGTTCAATCCAGGTTGAGTGAACACAGAGGTCATCAACAAAGACTTCCAACTCCTTGCGAAGCATGTCTTTGAAGATGGCGCATATGAGGCATTGGAAGGTGGCAGGGGCATTCGTCAACCCAAAGGGCATGACTATGTAAGCAAAGACGCCCCACTCAGTGGTGAAGGCAGTCTTGTGCCTGTCTGTGGGATGCACTTGCACCTGGTTGTACCCTGAGAAGCCGTCCAGAAAATAGTAGGCTTCCTTGCCCACCACTCTCTCAAGCAAGTGTTCGATGTATGGTAATGGATAGTTGTCTCTCTTAGTAGCAGCATCCACCTTCTTGTAATTGATGCACACTCGAATTTTTTCATTCTTCTTCATCACAATGACTATGGGTGACACCCAGTCTGTGTGTTCAGTTTTGTAAATGAATCCCGCTTTCATCAGCTTATCAATCTCCTCTTTGACAGCATGAGCGTGTTTTGGATTCATAGGGTACGGTCGCTGCTTGACCGGTGTCGCGTTGGACGTCATGGGTATGTTGTGAGTCACGACACTCGGATCTACCTCCTTAAGCTCATCTAAGGACCATGCGAGCACGTCTATGTACTCTCGCAAGAGAGCGATAAGACTCGTTTCTTCTTTCTCAATCAAGTCATCGGCAATGAATACCGATCGGGGTGTTTCCCCTTCCTAGGCTAGGTTCATCTCCTTGACCTTGGCTGGTCCCTCAATTGGTTCGCTCATTTGCCCTTGACGCTTGGCACCTAACAGAACTACTACCCTATCCCCTTTTGTGAATTTCGTAAATCGTCTAGGGAGGTCTTGCAGTTTTTGTTGTTCTTCCGTTTGCATATCCCTAGGTTGTTTTGCCTTTTTTTGCCTCAATTGTCTATATCTGAACTAATCTCCGACTCAGAGTTGAATTCCCCGCCGTCGCTAGAAGAGGTGGTCTCCCCTGGTGGGCACAGTTTGGACGGCGACTCTATCCTAAGCACTGATGTTGTTCCTGGCTGGGCTAGGCCTGCTTGCCCAAGATCTATGGCCCCTACGTGTTTCAACTAGGCACGGTCACATTCCATGTGCATGATCCTTGCTTTATCCTGAAGATACTCTTTTTCTGCGGCTTGGAGCATGCTCGTATTTACTCTATTTCTTGCCTCTCCATGTCGTATTCCACGGTGTCTACCTTGCCCTCGCTTCCATTCACTAAAGGATTGGCAATCTTCATATTCATCATGAGAGTCCTCTCTGTCAGACTGCTTGTCGTCTCCTAGGGCTTGGTATATCTCTTGTTGTTGGTCAGGAACTAGGGCCCAGTTATACATGAGGTTTAAGTCATGCACTCTGGTCCATTGCCACTTGGATTCACCCAGGAGATCGTGGAGTGGTTTGAAGTTTGCCGCTGGATTGCCAGCTAGTTTGTCTGTTAAGTATTCCAGTATCTCTTGAAGTTCCCTTTTGTTGGTTGGAGCTTGGAAGTTGACAGGTTTAGGTTTCCCCCGAAGGATTCCTGCCATCATGCAAACTGGTGCGGAGGGTGTGTCGTTAGACTTGCCGATTGTTTTGATGGCTTGCTCATATGCCTCGTGATCGGAGAACGGCAGGTCGATTGTAGTGAGAACGTGCATCCAATCCCACTCATCCTCTGGGCATGGGATATACTTGGTCAGGGGCCCATAGGACTTCTTAACCCAGGTGTTACCCCTAAGCATAGCAGAGATGGCGTCTAAGTCGATTGGTGAGGTCTCCCATGTGTCCATCTCTATTCTCACGACGTCCGTTCTATTGCCAAGGAAGATCAAGCCATTACCCCAATCTTCGATGACTCTAGCGTTGCGCATCTAGGGTCGACCTAATAGGATATTGTATTCCACTCCCTTAATGACTATAAAGTCCATAGAGAATTGGATACCTGCGATCTTCACTGGCCAATTCTTAAGCACCCCGAATGGCTTGACTCTCATACCGTTTGCTAATGTGACATTAAACCTAGCAATTTCGACAGGCGGGTTTCCCCAAGTCTGAAGCACCACGTGGCTAAGCACACTAACCCTAGCTCCCGTGTCCACGATCCCCTTTCTCGTTGCATCGCCTAGGGCTAGAACCAGTAAGACCGCACGCATCTCAGAACCTTCCCAGAAGGCATTGACATGTAAGGATTTAGGCATAGAGTGCAGAGTCAAACTCAGTATTTGCGTCTCTACATCATGGTCACGAGGGTTTGCCGTGCCCTGCTCTCGTGACCCTTCAACCCACTGCTTAAGCTCTTTCCATAGGGTGGGGTGCTGCCTAAGCAGATCTCCCAGACTAAGTGTTACCGGGGTAGTCACCAACGTGATCAGGAAATCGTTAGGTGCTCGTCTCTCTCCTGACCTGGATCGTCCTGACCAGTGGCCATGACTGAACCGCGGCCCTGTAGTGCCGAGGCTTGGCCTTAGCGGCACTGCTTATGGTGCAGTTGCTTCTCCTGACTTTGGTTGAGGAGGTGAGATTGGCATGCTTATGCTGGAGAGGTCATCGATTTCGTCCTCTAGGATGGGCTCAGCGTCTTTTAGATGCTCTTGAGCCTCCTTCACCCATTCCTTCACTTTTTCTATGGCCTCTAAATGTTGCTTCGGATGTGGGTATTCCCCTACCTTAGCACTTCCCTTTTCGGCCGTCTTAGGGGCTGAAGTCTCTACCTCTGTGTCAGAGACCTTCTTTCCAGCAAACAGAGTTGCAGCACTCTCCGTTTTTAGTGCGATTCTAGCTTCTGACCTCTTCTTCTTCCGTCTGTGCCTTTTCTTCCCTATTGAAGCTGCGTCAAGGTTGCAAGGTCCTGGCAGTGACATGCCAGCCTGCTTTGCCTGGGCACGTGTCATGACCCATAACGAAATAGGTATCGCCTCCTCGTCAAGGTTCTCGACTCCAAACAGTCCCAATGGGACAAATGGTACAGTGGCTGAGCTAGAAGATGGCTTTCGCTTTGGGAAATCGATGAAGAGATGGGTGATTCCGCACTCAGCACATCTTTGGTCAGCCTTGTCTCTGTTTTGCTACTCCCTTTCGGGGCAGCGTGATGAGACATGACCAGGGTGACCACAAGTCCAACAGGTGATTGGATCCTGCGTCTGCCCTCCTAGGGCTCTACCTCGTCCTCTTCCTAACGCCATCACCGGTACGGGGCGATAATCCATGAGGACAGTGTTGCCCTCATCGTCATGCGAGATGTAAGGGCATATGTAAGCTTCTTCCTCATTTGGTTCTTCCACATAGTGTACTGGAGCATCGCTTGGTGGATGGGTCACGTAAGGACAAGGTGGTCTGGGTATGCTAGTAGGGTTTATGTCCATCCTAGGAACAGCTGGCTTAATGTCGTTAGGCGCAAGAAGGGCTAATGGGGCTCCCCTTCCAAAGAATGGCTGCGGCCTAGTTGCTAGGTAAGGTTGGCCGTAGGGTTGCAAATACGGAAGTTTTCTTGGTAATCTACAATGCGCGATGTCATGACCGAACCTACCGCAATTAGCACAAGGTCTTGACCTAGGGTCTTCACACTCGGCTGGCAAGTGGTTTCCGCTATAGTACACGCATTGGACGTGTGGGCACGTTGGTCATCTTGATGGGACCTGAAATGGGCCGGCACTGGCTATGGCACTAGCCGGACCTCATGCTCATGACACACAAACACCCTCATAGCCTCGCGGACCAGGATCGTCAATCTAATACTAAAGGACAAACTGCCCTAAAGCTTAATCTATTGCATTTATAGTTTATAGTCCAACGTTTCCCTTAAACTCCTCAAAGGGAGAACCCATACACATTGGCAATGCCACGATCACACACATATGGAGGCAGGCTCACGGTAGAAACACTGCGGCTCCACTGCAGCTCTCCTACATCGCAGGGATTGGCCCTTTGATGCGCTGCTAAACATATAACACAATCGAACACAAACTCCTCTCTTTTATATTTCTCGTATTTCTAGGAGATATACCATGTGTCCTCACTTAACAGTCCCTTAGGAAAACTGACCCTCTACCCTACGGCAAGGGATAACCTCACACTCTCAATCGTAGGTCAAAGTCCTAAGAGGACAATTGCTATGCAGTCCAGGAGATTTTCCTTTGATACCATGAACTATGCATAGTGCATAATGTGAATGGTTTAGTGCACAAACAAAAGAAAATCAGCATTGTGCATCGTGCAAAACCAATCTTTCCATGATTTCCATGCTAACATTTATGTATTGAGGAGAGACACCGAGCCTTACGCTCTTGCTGCCTTTTCCTTTATTTTAAAACAACGGTCTATAGCCATGATGCAACACATAAATCAGATTTAAGATTGTACTTTGACGCTCAAACTCCCCTCTCACCCTACCGTTTAATGTTTTGCATTCATTGAGAGGTGTAAGAGTCATTTTATGTGTATTTCTTTATAGAGAAAGCGATAAACACGGATGAAAACATAGAAATGAGGGTAAACCAAGGCCAACCTCATGCTCTACCTTCATTATACATTGCACAAACACTTATGTAATTTTCTGGAATTTTCTTTTTACCGTTTCCTAATTTTCTCCCATTTAAAACCCATTTTCCACCATTTTTTGGTATTTTTTCTCTATTTTCTTCAATAAAAAATGATTATAAATTAAGATTGATGGTGGGCTGTGGCCCTCAAGTTTATTGACAGCAAAATTTCAGGTTTTATTGATGTTATATCTCATGTTTCCCCTTTATTTTGTAAAAAACCCCCATTTTACCCCTTAAACGCGTGTTTTACGGGTTTTAGAACATTAATTTCAGCCATATCACTTATGATTTTCTGATTTCCTGAGTATAAACTGATCAAACTCATAGCAAACAACATTGTGATGCATAATCAGCCCATGGGAACAATATTGCATCAACCAAATAGCATAAAAACTCATTTTTTCTTCATAAAAATTGAATTACCGCTTAGGCTTTGTATCTCGGGATCTCGCTTTTGGTACGGGACTGCGTGTCAGCCCTCATTCAATATCCAGCATCTTCAAAATCAGCAATCTTCATGTCTTCATTGATCCGGAAGCAATCCGGTCTCAACCGGACAAGCTTTCCTTCACCATTCTTCATTTTCCTCTTGCACACAAGAACAACCCCTTAGGGGAGAGAGAGGGAGGAGAGAGAAAGACTAAAATCAGAATTCTCCATCCAAGCCATCATTGCTCAGGCAAAGGGCGGCGAAATGATCAGCAGGCAGAGGGTAGACAAGCCCCAATGTCCATTGGGTAGGTTGTTTGCAGGCAGGAGATTGATCATCAACATTTGGGGGCGAAAAAATCAGCGCATCCTAGCGCCTTCTCTCTCCACGTTTGCATCTTCTTTTTTGCATGAAAGTTTCATATGACATTAAAAGTTGGGCTCCCAAAGGTCACTAGCCCATTTTGCCCAAGTTTTGTCCACCCCTTCGCATCTTGACCGGTTCCTTGGCCATTTCCCCGTTCGGGCTCCAGATCGAGCTCTGAAAAATCCTGGGCGTCCGGCTTGACATCCCACACTGGCTGGTAACTCCTGACAACCTGCACGGCAGTCTGAAAATTTATCAAAATCAACAAGTGTCGCTCGGGTGCCTTTAAAGAGTCGTATTTCACTTGGTGCTTAAAATCGTCCTAGCTGGGGCCACCGCCTTCGACGTTGAATATTTTTCCCCTAAATTCCCGATTTTTTGGCCACTGCCTTCGATGTTGAATATTTTTTCCCTAAATTCCGGATTTTTTGGCAAATTTTAGGCACATCCCGAGCTCAAAACTCTGCTCTCATTGGCGACCACGGGATAGGGCTACTCAGCCCGTCGAATCCCACAGTAGATCTGCACAAAACAACCAAAGGAAGCATCAAGTTGATACAAAATAGACATATACTAAAAACACAACACAATGCTCACCCTACCCCCTGACAAAACCAAGGCATGACATCCACAAGGAGTAGGCCTAGCATAATCTGATAGAAGGTCCAAAGCTAGTCACTAACCGACTGCTCCAACACATCTAAACTAAAAAGAACTATCAAAGAGGTTGCCCTTATGTGGTGGTCTGAACTACTACCTAACTAAGGACAACACAACCAGGAGCTCCTACTAGGCGAGGACTCCTATAGCCTGATCAGGAAGTATTTTCTTTTAACACATTTCTTCTTTTAGGATTTTATTGTCATACTCGGGCATGTAAAAAGGAGGGAGCTGAGCGTAGTGACCCAAGGAGAATAGAGCATTGGCCTCAGATCCTATCTCGGTACCCAAGAACCTACCAAGCCCTCACAAGGCGGCACTTAATCCTTTTCTGACACTCACTTTTAGTTTTGCTCCAACCTTCCTTACTTTCTTCTTTTCCAGCAAGATGCCACCCCTAGGAAGACAAGGCATCAGCCCCAGGTCTGACTCGTCCCCAGGAACCTACCAGGCCTTCACTAGGCGATGATCAACTGCTTATAAAATTTCCTTTCTTTTCTTTTCAATTTTTATAGGGGTTAGAACCCCTTTTTACACACCTTTGTATATAATTATTATCTTTTAAGATATTCAGGGTTTCTTTTCCTCTAGCATCATTATTTTCTTCTTCTGCAGGCTTCTCTAACTGCCTCACAACTAACAAGAACTCCTAGAACGGTTGCCTAGCAGGCTAGCAGAACAGGGTCACTAGGACTCCCTTCTAAAACATGTCTTTCGATGCTTGACAATGTCTTTACAAGAGGCAACAACTACTCAGACCTCCCTCAAACATACTGAACCTAAACCTGGGACTTCATGCCTTGGTTGCCGGTCCCCAACAAGAAAAGAAAATCCCCTACAAGTACACAGATGCATATAACATAAAACACAGTACTCATAAAGGAAAGGTATCACCTGGATAGGGCCACAAGAAGCTCCCACGCAACAAAGGCTCCTTCCAAGCTCTTCTTTGAAATCTGTCTAGCACAAAACTAAAACAAGAAACCATTAACCGTACCTGCACTAAACAGACGACTGGCCCTCTTGGCCTAACAAAATAAAGCACTTCACTACAAAACTTGATCGGCCCTCTTGGCCTAATGAAATAAAACATAATAGTACTAACACATCCCTCCCTGAAATAGTACAGATATACAATAATAGGCTCCTTTCCAAGGAGGAGAAACAGGTTCCCAGTCCTAAACTAAATGCATAAGGTTATGACCCATCCCTCCTACATATATAGCAAGAGGCGTACGCATAACATGTTGTCTAATCAGCCTATGGGTCTAGGATAATAATGGTAGATTGGTCTCGGCTACTCTTTGCATCACCATCGTCTACCATATATTGCATGCTCTGATAACATTCTCCACAAGCGACCGGGTCCTGTTTCATCATTGATAACAATATCCAAACTAGGATCACAGTTAAAGAAAAGGTATTCTTCATAAGCAAGATTTGGTAGTGAGTCCGCAAACTGATTCCAGTAACATGGAATTAGCTGAAAAGACACTCTCTCAAACTCCTCAAGTAGGGTCATGGCAGTACGATGATACAAAGGATGGGATTCTGCACTGTGTATGTCCCATCTAGCTGATTCAGAATCAACTGGGAATCCCCTTTTACTAACAACCGACGAATACCGCCTTGTTTGGCAATATGCAGTCCCATAATCAAGGCTTTATACTCCGCCATATTGTTAGTGAATCCTACCTCGAGATAAACAGCTAACTTCATCGTAACTCCATGTCAGGGATCTCGGATTACTACTCCAACACTCCCTTTTTTATTAGGACCCCTGGACGCTTCGTCAAAATATAGTGTATACGTCCACAATGGATTTACATAGCCTGCCATCAGGAACTCCTCTATTTGTAATTATGGTAATCAAAGTTTAACATGTTGAGAGGGTGAACTGACGGCTCCATCCCACCTTCTTCATTGAACTCAACAGGGATACTTGTCAACAGTCGTAAGCAGTGATGGCAAAAGACTTTGATCTCCCAACGCAAAGGTTCTGTCTTCTTGCTCAATGACTTTGTATCCTTTGCTCCACCAGATAAGTTTTACCTGATGGTATCTCTGCTCCAGATATGGGTGCTCCAAATAAGGGATTAACCGCCCCATCAACCAGCTTTAAGCTCTTTTGCAGGTCTCAAATCATCCCCAGCATGGATCTGCAATGCATTTTCTTTGTATTAGCATACTTAGAAATAATAAGGTTTAATCTTATTAAGATTAACCTTATTTTTAAACTCTACTCCCTGCAGATCAGATAATAGAGCCGTAGACCTATTTTTTCCCAGCCTAACAATCTTGTAGGGGCCATCCGATTTAGGTTCCAGCTTCCCTGGAAACAGCTCCCTACGCGCATCGTAGTATAGAACTAATTGCCCCTTTTTAAAGGTATACTTCTTCGCTCTAAGGTCGTGCAACTGCTTCATCCGATGCTTGGCTACTTCCTAGTGTAATAAGCTCTGCAATTTCAGTTCATCCAGGTGGGCTATGGTCGTGAAACGTTCAAAAAGGGAATCCTTATCTCCCAAAGAATGGTTAATTGCAAACCGTATGGTTGGCAATTCAATCTCAAGGGGTAGCACACACTTTTCCCCATAAACCAATTTAAATGGAGTATGGCCGGTAGCTCGCTTGAACATGGTATTATACGCCCATACTGCCACATACAACTTCCTGTCCCAATCTCGTTTCTTCTCAGAGACTATCTTAGACAAGATACCCACAAGCTGCTTATTAGTACTTTCGACTTGACCATTTTCTTGCGGATTATAGGGAGTCATTTTATTATGCTTGATTTGCCAAGCTTCTGTCAAGCTTTTGATCACTTTATTCAAAAAATGGGTTCCACGGTCTGACACTAGTTCCCTCGGTGGACCGAAATGGCAGATACTCTGCTCTAAAAGGAAACTTGCAGTCTATTTTGCATTGTCCTGCCTCGTCGCCCACGCTTCTGACCATTTTGTAAAATAATCAGTTGCTACTATAATGTTTCTCTTCTGGATAGTAGACGACGGGGTAATAGGACCCACAAAGTCAATGCCTCACTTCTCAAATGGAAGGATAGCCATGATAGGCGTAAGTGGGCGTTTCCTATTCTCTCTACTGTCATGCCTTTGACAAGTATCACATCTCATAACATACTCAAAAGAATCTTGGAAGATGTACGGCCACCAATATCCAGCTCGTAAGGCTTTCTGCGCTGTCAACCGTTCCGTGAAGTGCCCTCCACATGCAGAGTCATGGCACTCTTCTAAGATAAAAGGAACCTCGTTAGGCATCACACATCGGCGATAGATATCATCAACTTCCTATCGATATAGCATCCCTGCGATCAAGGAAAACTTCAAAACCTGTTGCTTAATTTTCCTCTTTTCTGACTTTGATAGACCAGCTCCAGTCTCTCCTATTGATAGATAATGTGTAATAGCAGCATACCAAGATGGGATAGAAGCTGTATCAATTTTAAACACTTCCTCAATATCACTTCCTTCGGCCAAAATCTCTTTCGACTCCCCGAAATCCACAAGGCATTCCACAATACCCTGCAACCTCGGTGTCTTACTCTTAATCTCATAATCAAACTCCTGCAAAGTGATTAACCACTTTGCCAAACGATCAGGCGGCTGTAGCTTGTTCATGAGCAATCTAAGCCCTTCGGCCTTTGTATAGAAAACTACCTTCTCATAGAGGATGTAGTGCCTGAATTTCTTAGTCCCAAAGACCATCGCAAAACACTTCTCCATGTAGGTATAATTGATCTCTAAAATGCCCAATTTTTGACTAGCAAAAGCTATTGGATGATACCACTTTTCCTCCCAGATTTGGGCTAAACAGCAGCAAACTGATACTATGCATGGTGGTTGCTGAAAATATATAGAATACCTCCCCCCTTTTAGGTGCTTTTAAAACGGGTGCTTTTACTAGCTCCTATTTCACATCCTCGAAACCTACCTTACAAGGGTCGCTCCATTCAAATAGACAACTAAAGGATAATAAATTCGTTAATGGCAATGTTCTTTCTGCCAAGGCATTTATAAACCTCCGATAGTACCCTATCGACGACAGAAAGCTATGAACCTCTTTCGAAGTGTGTGGTGGACTCATGGCAACTATAACCTTGATCTTTTCAGGGTCAGTTGCGATCCCTACTGAGCTAACCACATGGCCTAGCAATAGCCCATAAGGTACTCCAAAGACACACTTCCGTGGGTTGAGAGTGATACAAAATTGTCTACAGCGCTCAAAATACTTTCTCACAATAATCAACATCCTTTCCCTTGCAGTGGCTACCCCTAGGTCATCGATAAATACTTTCAGCTTGTCCGGGGAGATGTCACCAAAGGTCTTGTCTGCTATTCGTTGCCATGATCCAGGTGCATTGCACAAACCAAAGGCCATCACATGGTATGCAAAAGCACCAAAGACAGTAATAAAAGTCCTTTTCAACTTGTCCTCTTCTGCAATTGCCATCTGGTTGTATCCCGCAAAGCAATCCATAAATGAATATATTTCCCTACCCGCTAATTGATCCAAAATCTGGTCAATGAATGGCAACGGGTAGTAATCCTTAACCGTCTACTTATTCAGCTCTCTAAAATCCACACATAGTCAGATCTGGTTGTTTTTCTTCTTTCTGATAACAACTAGTGAACACCATTTTGTGTGTTGTACAGGGAAGATTAACCCAGCTTTCTGTAACTTTTGTAACTCCTCAAATAGCCCGTCCCTTAATTCAAAAGGCATACGCCTTACTTTCTGACGCACAGGATGAGTGTCTTCTTTTACAGGAATAGTATGAACAGCCAGGCTAGGAGGAATGCTGCTCAGCTCATCATAACTCCAAGCAAAGATGTCGCGGAATTCTTGAATCAAGGACACATAGTCCTCCCTTTCTGCTGAACTGAGCATGGAACCTAATTTAATTGGCCGTGAATCATTTGGCGTGCCAAGGTCTAACTCAATCACATCCCGTCTCTTATCCTATCTTGCAGCTCTATTGGCTCATTTAGGGTTGGTAAATATCCTCTGTAGTTGACCCCTCTCTAGATTCATCACTGGATGACGTCTCACTACTAGATGGATCATATGTTGTTTCTAATTCAATAGAGGATAAAGGAGCTCTCTCACTTTGAGGAGACTCTGGGTAAGCATCGACTACTACTCGATTAGCACCTCTATCTAGAACCACTCGACCGGCGGGTATATCGACTTGACAATCTATTCGTAAGATCCAAGGCCTACCTAGCAAAACTCGATAGCTAGGATGTCCTGCAAATCTAATCACCCTAAAGTCCAAGAAACATTCTACACTCGCAACTGTAACATGGACCTTAGTAACGCAACCTTCTAGTTGTCTCAAACTATCATCAGCCATTCTAAGAAGGGTGGAGCTGTCCTTTTGGATGCCTAGACCCAACCTCTCCATGAACTTTGAACTCATGATATTGACGGAGGATCCAGTGTCTACAATAGCATGTTCCACCAATATTCCATCCACATATGCTGAAACCCTAGGGCAATTCTTTTCAGCATGATCAAACCAATCTTCCCCTACTCGTGCTATGCCCAAAGGTTCTACAATATACCCAATACGCAGGATCTTCTTGAATTCCTTGCATACTCCTGGCGATAATTTAATCAACTGTAGAAGGTTTACGTCTGGTTTAACTTCACAGAGAGAACTTGCAAAAGCAAAGTCATGATAAGTAGCCAAAGCTCTCTTTTCTCGCCAAACCATCCTCTCTTTTGGTCTCTAGACCGGCTTTGGTGCTTCTTTCTTGGCTCTTGCCTTCTTTCTTGGCACTTCCTCATCCTTCTTAGGATCAACTTTCTTGTCAACCGGCCTTAGCGGTCCACCTTCCATGCTAGGACTCTGGACTTGCGTTCCCTTATCCCCCTGTTTAGGATTTGCCTCAACCGGTTTTCCCTTATCTTTGTCAACCTCTTTAGCCTTTTGGCCTCTTGTCATGGCTCTTAAGTTAGAGGTTTCAGCATCATTGACTCTCACAGTCTCAATAAGGCTGACTCCGTTGCCTTGTGGCAACTCTTCTATAGTGGTCTTTCCCCTCTGCAATATTTGTCTTGGTGCATCATTCTGCTGCAAGTTATTTCCTTGCGCTCTATGATTCACAGGGCCTGGCTGTTTACTCCCTTGTTGGAGGGAACTAATCTTACTCCAACAGGTAGCAGCTAAATGGCCCGACTTCCCACAAATGTCACATTTAACATTTGGACAGTTTCTAGGAAAATGTTGTCCACCACACCACTTACAACTGAATCTTGAGGGTCCACCCTCTTCAGGGCATCGACTCCCTATTAGATTCTGTTGCTTCTTCAAGAAATTAACATCGACAACTATTTGTCAATATTGTTTGGAAATCATGTCGGTATAATGCTTCATCATATCCTTAACTTTGCCAAGGACATTAGATGCACTCAACTCATAGCCTCGATCGTCAACCCGTCGTTCCATTGGCCTAACAATCTGATTTGGCATTGGTTGTTGACTCACAAGAACAATATTAGAATTCGAAACTTGGCCTCCAACATTTGGTGGAGCCAACTGACTTGCCATAGGCATAGTCACACTAGGAGGAGTTGACAGCAAAGGTACATTTTGAACCATACTTCCTCTCCCATTAGGGTTAGTCGTAGGCATCCCTTGACTTCCATTCGTCAATGGTAGATTGCCTCCAGGTACTAAACCCGCATTAACATTCATTCGAGAGGAGTAGGCCGTTTGTAATCGTGCTTCTACTCCTTCTGCCCACGTAATAGCGGTGTCTAAATCTGCCAAGGCCACACTGCTCAATTGTACTTGAATATTAAAATCCAACCCATGCAAGAAGCATTGCAATTGGGCAGCAGGCGGAATAGGAATGTAAGTTTGTAACTTACGAAATATTTCCTTAAGCTTCTTGGCATATGCTTTCACATTTGTAATGAAGAAGACCTAACTGTCCTAACTAAGGGGAAAGAGAGAGAGAAGGACTGCAGAAGAAGAGGGAGAGGAGAGAGAAAGGCAAGAAAAAGAGAGAGAAAGAGGGAAAGAGGAAGAAGAAGAGGAAGCCATGGAAGCTTGAGAAGGTGAAAAGAGAGTTTCTTGATAATTCTGTGATGCCTCAAAATACCCTCTTACACCTTATATACCGTCAGTGTGACTGGTATGTTCCCATGCCATATTCCCATGATCCCCGTTCATTACAAACCATCCCGTCTCATAAAGTTTTTGTCCTAAAAAACAAGGGATGTAGTCATGGACTGTAAGAGTGTGCTGTAGGAAATCAGCCATAACTTTGTGTGGGCAACTCCGAATGGGACAATTGAGGTGTCCTTACGGAGCCCATGAGATGTACTTTCAGCCCATGTGGTTGCGGCGGGCTGCAATCAGGTTAGAACCAAATCTAGTACAAAACAAGTAGCTGTCCAGATGCAGACTGCAGCCCAAAACAGGGGTCATGGTGAGGTGCCAGCCAACACAGCCTCCTTGAGGTGTGGAAATTCATCCAATATAGATGCTCGGCACCAAGAGGCTTCCTCTATTGGTAGGCCTTGCCATTTGATTAAGTATTCATGTATGGAATGGGTGCGGAGTTGCTTTTCACGTTGCCCAATCACCGCTTCCGGAATGTACTGAATAAGGCCCTCCTCATCTATGGGTGGGAGCTCCTCTACATGATCTTTGGGAGTCCCGATGAAAGGTTTCAATTGGCTCACGTGGAAGACGTCATGGATCTTAGTGGTGGAAGGGAGTTGGAGGCGGTAAGCCAAGTCCCCGACCTTCTTAATCATCTTGTAGGCCCATAGTAACGGTGTGCCAACTTGTTGCAAGAGCCGTCCTTTAGTGTGGCATAACCGGATTTGGGGACCTTGAGGAGTACCATTTCACCCTCTTGAAAGTCAAGGGGTCTTCTTTTTGCATCAGTATGGAGCTTCATGTGCTCTTGATTCCTTTTGAGGTTTACCTTGCATTGTTGAAGTAGAGCTTGCATGTGGTCCAGCTCTTCTTTTCCCAAGGGGTTGAGCTTTTCATTGAAGATCACTGTAGGAAGGGGCACCCGATAACCATACAATGCTTCAAAGGGAGAGACTCCAATGCTTGAATGAGTGGAGTTGTTGTAAGAAAATTCAGCCAAGTGCAGCCATACATCCCAAGAATTCTGCACATCATGACAAAAATGTCGCAAATAAGTTTTAAGCCACTTATTGACTCTTTCGGTCTGCCCATCCGTTTGGGGATGATAGGCTGTAGACGGAGCCAATTTGGTCCCCATGGAGCTGAAAATGGTCTGCCAAAACTGACTCATAAATTTGGTGTCCCCGTCATGTACTATGCCTTGGGGCAAGCCATGCAACTTAAAAACATGCTCCATAAACTGAGTGGCAACTTGGGATGCTGTAAATTGGGATTTTGTAAGGATGAAATGGGCTGCTTTAGTGAGTCGGTCAACTACCATGTAAATGCTATCCCAACCCTTCTTGGTTGTAGGTAAACCAATGATGAAATCCATGGTAATGTGGGTCCATTTTCCTTCGGGAATAGGTAAAGGCTGCAACAAACCACCCGGTTTAAGAGAGCTATCTTTATTTTGTTGGCAAGGCACACATCTAGACACAAAGTCTTTTACATCCCGCCATAGGCCTTTCCAATGGAAGCTTTTTGAAACTCGATCATATGTTTTGAAGACCCCTAAGTGGCCAGCAATCGAGGAAGAATGCATCTCTTCAAGGATCCTTTGGGTGAAGGGGGCATGGGGAATCACAATACAGCCATGGATCCAAATGAGGCCATTATGGAGCTGATATTGGGAATTCTCATCGAAGACACCTTGCTGTAATTTCTGGAAAAGAGGGTTGAATTCAGCATCAAGCAAGTATGCCTCTTGGAGCTCTTCAATCCAATCATGGTGGAGTTCAGTGGTGGATGAGACCTTGCATGCCCACATGCGAAAGAGTGCATCGGCCACTACATTGTCCTTTCCACGGGTGTGGGTAATCTCAAAGTCATAGTTTTGTAGTGTCGCCACCTATCTACGTTGTTTGGGAGTGAGGTTGGGCTGAGTCAAGAAATATTTGAGCACACGGTGGTCACTTTTTACCTTAAATCTGCTGCCATACAAGTAGTGATGCCACTTTTTGATAGCATGAATGACTGCCAACATCTCCTGATCATAGACATGCAACTCTCTCTCTTTATCATCCAATTTTCGACTCTCAAATGCTATTACCCCATGTTCCTGCAGCAAAACTGCGCCAATACCCCGTCCACTAGCATCACACTGGATGGTAAAATCCTTTGAAAAATTGGGGCATACGAGGATGGGGCCTGAAGTGAGCAAGTCTTTTAGCTGCTGAAAATTGCGGGCAGCCAATTCATCCCATAGGAAAGCCTCTTTTTTCAGATGGTCTGTTAATGGGGTTGCAATTGTGGCATAATGGCGAATAAATCTCCTATAAAAGGCGGAGAGACCAAGAAAACCACGCAAGGAGGTAGTGGTAGTGGGGGTGGGCCACTCCCAGACACACTGCACTTTTCTAGGATCAGCTTGGATGCCTTTTTCACTAACGATGTGTCCTAAGTACTCAACCTCCGTTTGCATAAAGACACACTTGGTTTCTTTGGCAAAGAGGCAGTGCTCTCTCAGTACATCAAAAATCTTTCTAACATGCTTCAAGTGCTCATGCATTGACTTGCTGTAAATGAGTATATCATTAAAGAATACCAACACAAACTTGAAAAGCCATGGCTGCAATATCTTGTTCATTAAGCTCTGAAATGTGGCGGGGGCATTTGTGAGCCCAAATGGCATGACAAGGAAATTATACAAGCCACGGTCAGTCCGAAAGGCTGTTTTGACTTCATCACCCACCCGCATTCTGATTTGGTGGTAACCAGATCGCAAATCAATCTTAGTGAAGTAGCGTGCACCCTTGAGTTCATCAAGCAAGTCATCAATTCGAGGGATGGGGTATCTATTTTTGACGGTGATCTTATTGAGATCACGGTAGTCAATGCACAACCGGAAAGATCCGTCCTTTTTCTTAACCAATAGGACTGGGGAGGCATAAGGGGAAGAGCTAGGCTCTATGAATCCCATCTCAGTGAGCTCCTTGACTTGCTTTGCTACTTCCTCTCTCTCACATTTAGAGAGTCTGTATGGGGGTTTATTGATGGGCTTGGCATGGGGCTCCAAGTCGATCGGGTGATCCACCAATCTTTTAGGGGAAAGGGTAGTGGGAGGATAAAATATGTCCTCATACTCAGCCAAAAGTGCTTTTAGTGCTGCATTTTGCTTCCCCAAGGTGTGTTGGTCATCATTATCCTTATGCAAATGCAAGACAAAGATTTGGGAGCGCTTCTTGAATTCCTTTTTGAGTTGTCTTGCTGTTATAAGCTGAAAATCTGCATTTTCTTTGATTCCCTCTACGTGTACAAGCTACCCATGCATTACAAACTCCATGTACAGCTGAGAGAAGTCCATAGAGCTTTTTCCCAACTGCTGAAGCCAATCACATCCCAATACAACATCCACGGGGCCCATATCAAGGGTAATCAAGTCCACCTTTGCTGTGTAATTTTCAGCCAGCATGAGAGACACTTGTGTGCATACATGGGAGCTCACTTCCTCATTTCCATTGGCCACTTGAACTCGAAGGGGTTGCTGTAATTCAGTGGGAACACATGCCAAACGGCTAAGAGTTGATTTATTTACAAAGCTATGTGTACTGCCACTATCTATGAGGATGTATACACTCTTGCCATCAATGTTACCATGCACTCGTAAGGTGTTCGGACTCCTAGAGCCATTCCATGCATCCATGGAGATTGAGCAGGCTGATATAGCGGTGAATGAGGGGTGCCAAGGGTCATTCCCAAACATGTTATCAACGGGGCAGCCACCGGGGTCAAAAAGGAACCCGTCTGGTGAGTCATAAAACTGATCGGGATCAATATCCTCCTCATATTCAGCATTTTCAGCAAGTGTCATTATTTGAGAGCTATCATGCATGTCCTCTTCCAGCTTGTCACTATCTTCCAGCACATACATGCTATTAAACTTGACAGTGGTATTCTTAAAGGGGCATTTGGATGCATGATCAGTCATGTACTTATCCCCACATTTGAAACACAAGCCTTTGGCTTTTCTATCCTTGACAACTTTAGGAGGAATGAATTTTTGACCGTTGGGACTGAAGCCATTCCTGGCCTTATTTTCAGCATACGTTGGGTCACTTTTGAAGGGTGGTGCTGTCCCAAAATTGCCATATTTTCTTTCATCATTAAAAGTGGAGTAAGTAGGAATTTTGGGGTTGCCATTCCCTGCATTATTGCTGCGATAATTAGTAGCATATGGGGGTTGCCTACTAGGGTATCTTTGCTGTCCGGCAATGGGCTGCGTGCTCTCATTGCGGCAGTACTTTCGACCATAGCGTTCGGCCAATTCTATGGCTGCAAACAGGGTGGCTGGCTTTTGAGCCATTACATCAGCTGAGAGATGCGCATCCATCCCATAAATGTATTTATGCAATTTGGCCTCATCACTGACCGCCTCAACATACATGGATAAGTTCATAGACTGGTTGGTGTACTCCCTCACGGTGAGATTTCGCTGATCAAACTGATACCATTGCCTAGCCAAGCGTTCTTTTTCCACCGGGGAGATAAAAACTTGGATCATATGCATCTTGAACTCTTCCCAATCACGAAACTGCTAGTTTTCTCGTTGAACAAATCTCCACCATGTGTGGGCAAAACCTTCTAAGTGAAGGGAGGCAAAAATGATCTTTGCTTCATCGGTACGGGGGTAGATGAGAAAATAGGCTTCCAATTTAGAGGTCCATTCCTCTAGTTCAGCTGGGGATGAGGATTGCCCATTGAATTTTGTAAACACAATCTTGTCACGCAGCTCATTTGGGCCTGGTTGCCCATGAATGCCATGTGCTACATGCTGCCCATACATGCCTTGTTGTCCAAAATTCCCATGGGGGCCATGCTGCATTACATGAGGACCAAATTGCCCATTAGGACCTTGCTGTCCAAAATGTCCATGCTGCCCATTACCATATACATGCTGCCCATTGCCATATGCATGCTGCCCATTGCCACATGCATGCTGCCCATTGCCATATGCATGCTGCCCATGCACTCCATGCAATTCATGCTGCCTAAGGTTTGCATTGGGGCCATTCCCTTGAGTTTGCAAGTAGCTTCCGTTACGGGGGAGTTGGGGTGCTAATGATGGGCTGGAAGGATTCGTAACGGGGGAGGGAAGGAGGGGCTCATCATGCCGAGCGGAGGGCTCACCTGTCTCATAAGTGCTATGGGGGATGCCATGGGTACCACCAAGTCCTTGTGGGCTGCGCCCGGTCTCCAAGGGGGGAGGGCGGTTAGCCTCATGGGGAGGAACATACTCCTTCGGTCGATCCGAGGGGGGGCAATGGCGGGAATGAGGGCGCCCATGCACTCTATGAGTAAGTCCATCTTGGCCATCATCTCGGAATGACGCTGATCTTGGCGGGTTTCCATCTCCCTGTGGCATTGCTCCATCTCTCGATGTCGATCAGCATGACGGGTCTCATGTTGGCATAGGGCTTGGTTGAGCAGAGATAAGTGATCTATCTCGGGGGCATCTTCTTCAAACAAGTCTTCATGATCCTCCTGGGCTGAGCTAGGATCGTTCATTGAGGCACGGGAGTCCCTTATTTCACGCTGAAATTCCTCCTGGGCCTTTGCTTTACCCTTGTGGCTTGCCATCCCAAGTGCAGTCTACCAGACCCCCTATTACAGAAATGATGATAACTTGAGCTAGGAAACTCCGATTGCCAAACTTTCTGATTCAAATGAAAGCTCTCAATCCCCTCTACGAGACTTTGTAAAATTATCTCCGACAGTAAATGATCAGGGCTTTGCTGTAATCACTTTTTGTGGGCTGACTGTGTAGACTGCTGCCTGTCCCACAGTACCTCTAGGCACAAAACTGAGTGTATCTCCCAAACCCTAGGGCGGAATGGGGAGGTTTTTAGCTCAGATTGAAGGGGGAAATGCCCTCTTCGAATCAAGATATAGAGCTCATGCTTAGTCACACGAGAAGGCTTTGCTATAATCAGTTTTTGCAGGCTGACTGTGTAGGACTGCTGCCTGTCCCATTGTACCTCTGAACACAAAACTGAGTGTATCTCCCAAATCGTAGGGCGGAATGGGGAAATTTTTAGCTTAGATTGAAGGGAAAGATGCCCTCTTTGAGTCAAGCTATAGAGCTTGCTTTCTGTCACACAAAGAGGCTTTGCTGTAATCAATTCTTGTGGGCTGACTGTGTAAGACTAGCTGTCTGCAATATCCTGCAAAGGCTCCCTCAAGAAGCATACTTTATCCCAATGGTGAGGGTCTTATCCCAGACATCCAGGGCCTCAATGGTGGCTCTCAATGCCCCATAAAGCTATACATTCTTTGCATCCATAGCTCATTGCTGAGACCAGTTCCACACTGCATTCCCTGCCCTTCTTGCATTGCATCCACCATACATTACCAAGCGGTTTATGACATTACCAATGCATGTAGGGGTTTGTAGGCTCAAGTGATCAGGGTTAGGGCTATTCCATCAAATGTATCTACACCTGCAATAATTCTTTGGGCTCCGGATCACCGGGAGGTGGGCAAAGTTCCCCCCGGGCCGGGTTGTGCACCCCTTCAGGGTCTTTGATGGCAGGGGGGTCACCCCTCTTTTGTCTTGCCACCTCACCTGGCATCGGGCTTTTCCTCACCTGGAATATACATGGCAGACATTTATTAATTAAACAACCAGCATGAGATGCATTTCTGAAATCAAAATTTTGGGCTTTTCATGAAGTGCATGGAATTGGAATGGGGAATAGGGATAGGGAGCTTACCGGCAGTGACTCACTGCCTACTCACCCTTATACAATGGATTTTTTATCACTTCTTGGCTTAGCCAATTCACAAGAAGCCAAACGGGTTATGGGTAAGCAAAATATAATCACAATGAAGCTTCAGCATGAGTAAAATCCATTTCAGCACTATAAGATCAAAGAGAAATGACTGGAACAATTAATCAGCATGCATTCAAGGTATGGGTCTCCTATTATCTACTTGGACTCATACATTCTCTCAAACAAATGGATGGGATTCAACAAGAGGCTTAAACGGAGAGAATGAGAGCCAAGAATCAGTTACCTTGAGTCTTTTGGAGAAGAAGATAGCCACTGATGCCACCTTAGTCCTCCATGAGAGCTCCATTTGATCCTGAATGCTCCGTGACTCCAAAATGGTATGCTTCCTCAAGAAAGAGTGAAATCAAGCTTGGGGCAGGATGGTTCAGGACCTCCCCATGAGAGTTCTTGCTGAAATTGAGGTCCTACTCCATAGCCATGGCTACCCACAAGTGCATGCCTTCAAATATTGCTTGTAATCTTCTTCCCGTTCTTCTTGATGGCTGAACTCTTGAGCAATGTTGAAGAGGGACTCTCAGGGACCAAGGAGAGACCAAAATCTTCAGGATTTTTGAGCTTGATGCCAAGGTTCCATGGCTGCCATGGACTGCACTAGACCAGGGTTTCTTGAGTGCAAAAGGGGGGTCCAAGGGCTGAGGAAGATGTCTCTGATGCTGCCCAAGAAGGTTGCCAAGGGCCAGGACTAAATCCAGGAAGGAGAGGAGGGCTGGGGGGGCTGCCCTGCAGGCCAGGAAGCAGTCCGGTTTTTGCACCGCAAATTTCGGGCTGATCCTGGGGGCCACAAGCAGGGTTAGACCAGGGGTGCTGCTGCTCAATGTGCTCCTCCCACTGAGGGGGACACCTCAGGACCAGCCAATCTTGCTGAGGAAGAGGAGGGGGAGCAGAATTTCTAAATTTCTTGAGCTGGAGCTTCCATGGCAGCTTGGGAAAAGAGGAGAGAGAAGGTCTTTTTGAAAAGTAACTGAGTTTTTGGCCTTCTCTAACTGTGCTGCCCTCCTTTTTGCCCAAAACCCTTAAAAAACTTGCATGAAAATTAGTGACGACCTGTCAAATTTGTCTGCCCACCTCCAGATTTGTCCATGGTTCTTGGGAAAGCTCCAAGAAAGGCTGCCACAGTCTTCAAGAGGGCTGACAGCCTGCCTGAGTACTCCTGTGTACCTGTGAAAGAGATGTAACTGGAGCTTTCTAACTGTGGGAAACTGTGAGATCCCTAAATCTATGGGAAAAGAGAAGGATCAAGGACAAGGCTCTGATACCACTTGTAATGAAGAAGACCTAACTGTCCTAACTAAGGGGAAAGAGAGAGAGAAGGACTGCAGAAGAAGAGGGAGAGGAGAGAGAAAGGCAAGAAGAAGAGAGAGAAAGAGGGAAAGAGGAAGAAGAAGGGAAATCCATGGAAGCTTGAGAAGGTGAAAAGAGAGTTTCTTGATAATTCTGTGATGCCTCAAAATACCCTCTTACACCTTATATACCGTCAGTGTGACTGGTATGTTCCCATGCCATATTCCCATGATCCCCGCTCATTACAACATTCTCATGAGGGTCTTGGCGTGTTACATTCAAGACACGCAACCAATATTGGCCACCTCTTTCAGGGGCATATTCTCCTCGGAAAGCTGTAT
This sequence comes from Lygodium microphyllum, assembly GCF_053477565.2. Classification (NCBI taxonomy): domain Eukaryota; kingdom Viridiplantae; phylum Streptophyta; class Polypodiopsida; order Schizaeales; family Lygodiaceae; genus Lygodium; species Lygodium microphyllum. The sequence continues at coordinate 131,568,293 of NC_141140.1, read as the reverse complement.
AGAATTGATCAATTGTGGTTATGGTTCCAGACTCTATGCTGTGATACCATACCGTAGCCCTTCCTTTTAATGTCATATTAAAGAACATCATGAGATGTCCCTCATCTTGGATGCGATAATTGAACATCAATCTTTGGAATTCACAAATGTGAAATTCCGCATCCTCTTTAGCTAACCCATTAAAAATGGGCAAGGCAACTCCTAAAGCTGGTAAATCCGACATCCCTGTAGGAATTGCAATGGGTTGTGCCATGGCGACAATCGGATTAACAATAGGAGCTTGAACGGGTGGATTCACCCCCCCACTTGAAGTGGGTAGACTTGGTGGAAGAGAGGAAGAACTTACACTTCCTCCTGCACCTAACAGACTATGTAGAGCAGTTGGGTTACTAAGACCACTGCCTCTTATACGTATCGAGCTACTCCTTTGAGGAGAATAACGACTTACGATTTCTAGCTGCCATCTAGCCCTCTCAGTACATTCTGCTTTTTGTATTTCGGCTTGACGGTCCTTGTCAGAGGACATAAACCAAGTTTCTTTTGGTCCCTAGAAACCCTAGATCTGAAAACCACCACTTATATTTCTTCATAAAAATTGAATTGCCGCTTAGGCTTTGTATCTCGGGATCTCGGTTTTGGTACGGGACTGCGTGTCATCCCTCATTCAATGTCCAGCATCTTCAAAATTAGCAATCTTCATGTCTTCATTGATCCGGAAGCAATCCGGTCTCAACTGGACAAGCTTTCCTTCACCATTCTTCATTTTCCTCTTGCACACAAGAACAGCCCCTTAGGGGAGAGAGAGGGAGGAGAGAGAAAGACTAAAATCAGAATTCTCCATCCAGGCCATCATTGCTCAGGCGAAGGGGAAATGATCAGCAGGCAGAGGGTAGACAAGCCCCAATGTCCATTGGGTAGGTTGTTTGCAGGCAGGAGATTGATCATCAACATTTGGGGGCAAAAAAATCGGCGCATCCTGGCGCCTTCTCTCTCCATGCTTGCATCTTCGTTTTTGCATGAAAGTTTCATGTGACATTAAAAGTTGGGCTCCCAAAGGTCACTAGCCCATTTTGCCCACCCCTTCGCATCTTGGCCGGTTCCTTGGCCATTTCCCCGTTCGGGCTCCAAATCGAGCTCTGAAAAATCCTGGGCGTCCGGCTTGACATCCCGCACTGGCTGGAAACTCCTAACAACTCGCACGGCAATTTGAAAAATTATCAAAAATCAACAAATGTTGCTCGGGCGCCTTTAAAGAGTCATATTTCACTTGGTGCTTAAAATCGTCCTAGCTGGGGCCGCCGCCTTCGATGTTGAATATTTTTCCCCTAAATTTCGGATTTTTTGGCTGCCGCCTTCGACGTTGAATATGTTTCCCCTAAATTCCAAATTTTTTGGCAAATTGTAGGCACATCCTGAGCTCAAAACTCCACTCTCACGTCTCGACATGTCTTGCGACTTGGCTAACTCCATCTTTACATTAGCCAAGTCTTGGTTCGTCTCGATGGCCTTCCCCTTATCTTGGGATGATGGGACTGATCGCTCACTAGAGGCTGATGCTCTCTCTGAGCTTCGCGAGCTGGTCTCTTCTAGGTTCGCACTCTTGGAGCTCTGCTCCTTCAGCTGATCATCGACTCTGATGGCTTCCTCAAATACTCTAGCCAGCGCGTCTCGCTGCAAGCTCGAATTGCTTGCCAAAGCCTTATATAACTCCTCATCTTGGATTCCGTTGATGAATATAGTCGAAACTGCTCTTTCAGCCGATCGCTCGCCCATAGGGATTGTCTTAAAGAGACTCCTCATGTGGGTTACGTAGTCGCGAATATGCTCCTTCTCTTTCTGCTTGATGTTCATCAAGCGCACTAGCAGATTGTTGGAGTATCCAGGCTCAGCAAATCTCTTAATGAAGAGATCCTTGAGGCCACTGAAGTTGGCTCGTTCTGTGGCATCTAGGCTTGTATACCAAGTCCTCCCCTTGTCACCTAAGCAGAGCCCAAATGCTTGAGAGCATTGAGTCAGGTCGTTGAGGCCGTTGGCTTTGCAGACTTGTTCAAACTGCTCTACAAAGCTGTATGGATCGTCGTGGGGTTGGTATTTGTCGAGTTGCTTGGCAACGATGGGGATTTTAGACTGGCTCTTTGAGCCTATATTCGCTTCTAATCCTGCGAGCAGAGATGTCGCTAGTGCTGTAGCACTTTGCTCTGCTGCCATGTCATCTAACAGCCGCTTCATGAGAAGCTCGCTCAACATCAAGTCTCCTTCTAGGGCTCTCTCGTGATCTATTCAGTTTCTTCCTACTAGGTTCAACACTCGCTGCACCTCACCCAACTCCGTGCTTTGCCTTTGGCTCTTAGCTTGCTGGTCCCTATTGTATTCGACTATCCTTTGCAAAGCCTTGCGGGCTAGTTTTCTCTCCTCTTCTAGCATCTACCGTCCTGTCGCAGTGCTCGTACTGGGCGAGTGCATCGTAGCCGCTGACTAGCTGTTGAATAGCCTCCAGAAAGACGTTCAAGTCGAGTTCCTCATTAGACCTATGGTCTGAGCCTTCATCTGCCATAGTCACGTTGTCGTGTTCCGCCAAGCTGTTGATCAGGGTGAGTGGATTTATCAGATCCATGTCGTTGACGCCACCTGCTTGGTCCTACCTCGCGCGTTGACGGTTTGTTTATGTCTTGGGTTCTCTCCTATTGGTGGGTTCCTTGAGTGGTTTATCTGAGTGAGTTCCTTTAGTTATTCAATACAATCCTCAATTTATGGTCACTCAGCATGCGTGTCGCCCCTAGTGCACTTGTGCTCAACCAGGCTTTCAAAAATTTTCACTCGGCCCAGCTAGTCTGAATTGCAGGGTCCGAGTGGGTCACTTGGACGGGCCGAAACGCATGGGCCGAGGGCTGAATTTGGGACTTAGATAGGGTAGGCTCGGACGGGCCGAGGTACGAACTCGGATGAAGTCGCTCGGACAGATTGGCTCGGATGGGCCGAATGGTCAATTCGGACGAGGTCACTTGGACGATCGAGGCAATTGGGCTGAGGGTCAAGTTTGACACGTGGCAGAGGGCCGAATTGGTCAATGGTCCGAATGGTCGACTCGGACGAGCCGAGTAGGTCTGATCGAGGGCCGATTAGGGTTTTGGGCCGAGTAGGCCGAGTGAATTAGGGTCGAGGGCTGATTCTGGGACTCAGCCTAGAAGTGACCATTCGAACGGGCCGAGCGCGGCACACGTCGACAATGAGAGTTTGATTTCGGTCGTTTCTTTTGATTTACTCAATCGTATCAAGCATAAACCTCTAGATCCTATCTAGGGGGATAAGGGAAGGGATTCATATACCTGGATAGAGCGATGGGCTCGTCGATGGTGCGATCGGATCGAATCAGGCAATAGATCTCTCTCTCTCTCTCTCTCTCTCTCTGAAATGTTCACAAATGAGCTCTACCTTGGCCTCTTGGCTCTTATGCCCCTTCCCGGGTATGGTGTTGATGCCCCCAATCACTCACTTGCTGATCTTAGGCATCACAAGCGAGCTTTTTGCCAAGTTCTGCACGATTTTTTCCATGTTTTGCCCTGCTTTGCAACAGTGAATCCTACCCTTCTTCGGTGTGATTTCCTAATCCTAACCTATCCTAAATGCAACAAGAATCGAAAGCAAAGAACTGAACTAATTTCTCCATGTTTCCCAATTATCAAACAAACAAAATATACCAAAATACTTGTTTTGAAGATCAAAAACACCCAAACTTCCTACTTATCTCAAGCTCCGTTTCGGGGATGAATCCCTTACTTCGATGCTCAATATGAGGTGTGCAAGTGCTCAAGCTTGAATCCATTGGTCCCGGCAACGGAACCAAAATGTGGGAGCTTTCGCTCAACCGCCAAGACCCACGGACCGCTTATTGTTTCAAGTGTTTCAAGCGAGCTCTAATGGCTATCTCTCACCTAGCCGATGCGTCGTCGATCCTATGAGTGTAGTGAGCTTACCTTGATATCGATACGAGTTGCCTCCTCTCTCATACACACCGGTAGCTCCACGATCCTAGATGTGAGCTCAAGTATCCTCAAGCCTCCTCCACCTCCAAGCTCCATCCTCCATAGCCGCGCGCGCAAGGAAAGAGAAGAGAAGAGAAGAAGAGGAGAGGAGATGGTGAAGAGCTTCACCCTCTTGATCCCTCACTCTCACACACTCACTCCCTCACACTCTCACACTTCCTCTCTCAAGAGCACACACAAGAAAGAAGATGAGGAGGAGAGAAGAAGAAGAAGACTCTTGTTGCCACACACCAAAAGAATGAGCTCTCATTCACTTTTTGAACTTTATGTATACAAACCCTAAAATCCCATGGGCACCCATCCCTTTTTTACATGACCGGCCCTTGTGGTAAGGTTTTTTTTTCCATGTCCCTCTTCTAGCCTTATGCCTCTAGCCTACACCCGTCTAGTATTTTACAATTGGCATAGGAGGGAGCCTGGCACTCTTTTACAAGAGTTTTCCGAGTTTTCTGAGACGCCCTTCATTTAAAATTGCGCTTTTTTCCCTGGCTTGGTTTTGGAGGTCGCATGTGTGTCTTTGCTCTTTTTCCATGTTTTTTCTGCTTTTTTCTTCCTTTTTCCACCATCTTGACCTGGGGCCATCTCGATTTGGGGTTAACATTGATTATTTAATCTTCCAATATAATGACCAAGGCCTTGACTTTTTCCAAGCTTCAATGGCCTTGAGCCCTTGGCTCTTCCAAGAAAGTTGTTTGCAGCTTTAATTTCTATCTGCACAATAAACCACAATAGAGTAAGATGTCAGTAACTAAATATCCAATAATATTTGTCTATAATACATAATATACTCTAATATAAACCACAATGGATATCTTAGAATTATATTTTATACATTAGAGTTTTCATCTTCTTCAAGAAGATTGTCATCATAAAGATTTATTGAACTTTTTGGTTTCTTCTCTGATGGAAACTTCAGTTTCTCTTCATACCCCATGTTATTAGTACCAAGTCTCTGTTGAATTTGTAAAAACTCTTCCTTTGTAGGTATTCCCCCCTTTTCATATTCCATGATTTGATTAATACATTAATGCAAGGCCATAGAGCTATCTTAAAAATTCTCTCCCTCAACATTAAGAATTGCTAGAAATTCATGTTCATAACCTATAAAATTCTTATCATTTTGACCCCATGCTACAAGGATTCCCAAGCAGTAATCTTCTCTAAGATAAAAAAGATGTTGAATATCATTTAGCAATATATATATGTATTTTATTGATGAGATAATTTGGAAATGTTGGGACACATTTAAGAGGTCATGTTTCAATCTTTGCACTCAACTCTATCTCCTTTTCTTCCACTTTTGTAATATTTTCACTTTTAAAAAAAGCAGCAGCAAATCCCTGCACTAATTGGTTCTCAATATCCTCCTAAAACATTTTCCCCTTCTCTTCAACCTCTTTATCTTTGCTTGCAATATCCTCTATCTTCTTCTCTCATATTGTATCTGAAGAACAACTATCTATATATTGAAGATATACAAGAAATCCAACATCCTTCTGTAAAAGAAGACATTGATGCTGATTACAATGAAAAGGGCAATCTACTTCCCACTTCTTGAATTTCTCATCAATAAGGCTAAACCTTGTTTGCAAAGTTATTCTAGCAACATTGGTAGCTTCCATTACATCACTATAATGGACAAGTCCCTCAATCTCTGGGCCTTCAAGCACATGTCTATCATAAAACTCCCTAAAATCCTTCAGTTTGTCTTCAAGATCCTTCATCAAGAGCTCTTGTAAATCAAAGGGAACATTGAGCATATCTCTAGTGCAAACAAATCTAGACGAATTTTTAGTTGCATGGCAAAAATCAAAGAGCTTTTCATCACAGATTTCCTCTAGATCCTCTTCCTCCATTTTCCTTTTAGTCATCTTGCTTACTCACAAAACCAAATCTTGAAAACAACAAAGTAAATTTAGGGACACAATATAACAATCCACATTTTCTCATATTGAAATACTTCCATGCAATTAAAAGTCAGTTGGTTAGTTCGAAAGTTAGTTAATCAATTAATAAGTTAGTGAGGTTACTAACTAAAGTAAAAACTAACTAACATTAATAACTAACCATTTTTATTTAATTAAAAATATAAAAAATTGAGATTCATAACCTGACATTTTTTTTGGATTGACAAGGACAATAGCCACCCATCACGGAAGTTACCACGTGAACGAGAGTTATGAGCCATATTAGTCACTAGTGTTAATGTGTATAGTATGGATGGTCCAAAAATATTATATTTTTGGACAAGACTAGCATATTTAAGATACTTTAGGTATTATTTATTGTAAATATCCTAAAAAGTTATGGAAAATTTTTAAACAAAATGTCATGTAAAAAAAAAGACAAGTAGTTTTTTCAGCTAGTTTTGGAAATTTAATATAAAAAAAGAATGATTGGTGAAATTGCACGTGTCGTGATCATAGTTTGCAGGCAGAAAGCAACACTTTGAACAATAAGAAGAAGAAAGAGTGATTTGAAAGATTTCTAATCAATTGTCCTAGAGTTTTACCCCCCTTTCGGAGCCAACGGAACTATCAGATTTGTGATTTGAGCATCACATTGCATCTTAGAAGTTTCAGATCACCAATTTTTCCAAGATCCCCTCCACAAAGAGCTCTTCTTCTCAGCCACAACCCATATTCTCTTGTTTAGCTATAAATATGAGGCATGGGGAGCAATTAAAGAAGCACAAGGAGACCTCGAGAGGCTGTAAGAGAGAGGTAAAGAGAGGGGGGTAGAAGAATATCCCTCCAAGAGGTTGTGAGAAGGGTCGAGAGAGAGAGAGAGAGAGAGAGAGAGAGAAGAGTTACCCCGAGAGACTGCGAGAGAGAGAGAGATTTAGCTCAATTCCCCCCTATCTCAATCTTTGACTAAGCCATCTTCTCTTTCGCTCTCCCATCTCAAATTCATTCCTCCTTCTTTATCTCTCGAATCTACTTGTGAAGGATGGCCCCAAGGCGATGAGGTGGAAGGACCATGGGAGTCACCACAACCGATTAAGAAATAGGTATTTCCAGAGATACATGAGTGCCCGAGGTTGGTGGAGTTGCCACTACCAATGGAACATCAGGAGTGGTAAAGATAAGTGCAAGCAAAGATGAAATTCCCAATATTATTGTGCCAAACCTGGTTATTCATTGCTAGGTTATTATTTTACCACATAAAATAATTATATAAAATATTAGCTCTATATTTTACACTTGCATGAATGGATAGATAATCTAGAAAGCATATTAGTACACACATAAACAATTAATCGCTATGATTTGTAGTTAGATTAATTGAGATTCTAAATCATGGAATCATGATGCAAATAATTGCAAGAGGTTATTACACATATGACTTTATGCACACTCGAGATTAGTAAAATAACTCGATATGATTATTGTTAAATGAAACAAGGTTAAGTGTCGCTTAAAAGGTGAAACTCTATTTAAAGGATCTGTAAGGCATCTCGTTAAGTTATTGGCACAATACATTTCTTTAAGGAATTTTGCTTATGTTGGTTAAGATAGCCCAAACGAAAAATTCATACCTTGTTTAACATGTTGTGAGAGATGTACTCAACACTTCTTTATGGGGAGGAGAATCCTCATTAGAATGTAAGGTTACCTTGGGATAAGGTCTACCTTGGCTATGGAAGCTGTGAATTGCACGTCGATGGTGTGATTGTCATTGCATCATTTGATATACATTTGAAGGGACTGTTTGTGTTTGCTAGAATATAGATCTTTAATTGAAAATATTAACAAACAAGATAGAAGGAATGATCATGCTAGGCTACCCCCAAGCTAGCTATGAGACCCTACTCCAAGGGGATCATGGTTATCGCTTCGTGAGGCACTCCATGCGAAAGGTTTGTCAGTAGGGATAGTCTCGAGAAGTAGGAAATGTGGGTGCCACGGGGGCTATGACTGTAAATGTTGCATTGTTCCTAGAATTTGATGGGCCCCTTCGTGACCAGGATTGGATCTTGGAACCCTAAATACTAGTTACAAGGGTGGAATCTTGATGGGTAGAATACCCTCATGGAATTCTATGAATCTTTCACAAGGTTGGAAAGAGGGAAATTGTAATAAGCTTCCAATATAATAAAGAAGTTTGTTTTATTCAAGGATTTTTTGAATTGTATGCGTGTTCATGAGATAAACTAAGTGAAGGAACATGTGATTTAATGAACTAATTAAGGAAGCTGGTTGTATATATTCCAATAAATGTGTTGTAGGTAATTAAAAACTAAAGATAATTCTGTCATCAAAGGAAAGCGGGTGGGGTTCCTCCCGACAGGTCTGTCCAATGGTAGGGTAGTCTCGGTTAGCTAGGAGCTTTTCTAAATCAGCAATAGAAATAGGAATATGATAAATTGACCAACTAGTCATTAGGTAGAACCGACTTGCATTGTTTTAGGGGGTCGGAATGGGATTTTGCCTTATGGGCAGGAGGGTTGACGTACCGCACTCCCCTTCGTCTCCCATTCTCTTTGAACTAACTGCAATGGCAAGTCGAGTAATCTTGTAGAAGTGGAAACTCAAATAGTACTGACGCTAGCTAGCTGCTAGGAGACTCTTTGATTTTAGGAACCCAAAAATTGAGGTCGATCCTAGTGGGTTCGGTCGGAACTCTCCCATTCCGAAGTAGACTCAATAGGGCTTAAGTAACAAACCCCATGACATTCCAAGGGAGCGCCGGACAGTATCATTTTTGAAAAACCTATTGATTGACTACTAAAAGGTGTACCGTGGATTGAGTCTGGCGAACACCTCACACATATCTAGAAGATTAAAGCAAGATTGCTAAAAGAAAATAGTCAAACCTTCATAGAATTTCTGACTACTTGATATTCTATTAAGAACTCACTTTTGGCTTTAAAGTTTAGGCTCCTTATATATGACATGCTCATTAACAAATATTGAGCAAGGGTTCAATGTTATCTTTCTCCTCTTAGACCAACAAATGTAGAAAAATGTGCGGCAATGATACTTTACTTCTTTCATCTTGCATGTCTAAATCCTTAAGATAACACACATGTTAAATTGGTCAAAATACAATAGCAGTGCCTCATAAAAAGTGAATTCTCCCTTTAAGCAATAAAGGAAGCATGCAATTTCGTGTCTCATCGATCAAATTTTGTTTTGCATTCAGGGCTCTTGGGAAACGTGACAACAATGGTCCAAACTGCTTCGCACTTAATAAAATCATGTTTCATATGTCAATCAATTCAAAAATTTGACGAAATCGCATTTCATACATCCAAAAAATTTGTCTAAGATAATGCATCTAGAACATCAAAACCACATTATTTAACATATGTACAAGATTAAACCAAGATTGATAGAAAAAATTTAAATCCTTTATAGAATTTCTAACTTCCTGATATATCTTTCTCCTCTCTTAAACCAACAAACACAGAATAGTGTCCAATAGTGATACCTTATTTCATTCATATTGCATGTCCAAATCCCTAAGATACCACACATGTTAAATTGATCAAAATACAATAGCAGTTCCTTACAAAAAGCAAGTTGACTATTTGAGTAGTAGAGGAGGTACGCAATTTCCTATTTCATCAATCAATTTTTATTTTACATTTAGGACTCATGAAACGTGACAACAATATTCCAAAACTCTTTGCAAATGGTAAAATAATGTTTCATATGTCAGTGAATCGTTTCACAAGAAAACTAACAAATTTGATAATCTTTAATGCCTTGAAATTCAGGATTTCAGAGAAAAAGTTTGATACTTGAGAATTGTATTCCCTACTAAGAATAAATAGGTTTTTGTAGTAATATTCCTGGTTTGGCCTTGCGATGCACACGAGATAAATGGTTTGTGGAAGACAAAACAAAATTCATAGAAGAAAAATCAACATAAACCTGACCCTGAGTTGTTATATATATATGCCAACGGTCACCGCACTTTTGTTCAAGAAGTGTTGTGCACTCACTAGGAAGACTGTGTTTAAAATGAAAAAGAAGAGGCTAAAAATTATATTTTACCTTTAAAAAGCAGAGCCATAAAAGCGCTATCATGCCAAAAGAATCAGTGACACATGGCACAAGTTTCGAGGCAAAACGGTCTACTCGTTGCATGTGCCAAGTTAACTACGCATTACAACAGCCACATGTGTAAATAAACATCCTTTTAAACCTAATTTATGAACTGCAAAAGAGTTTTTTCAAAGACAATGCTCTTTCTATACTTGATAACACCAACACAAGGCTAACTTGGTCACAACTCAAAATTATTCCGTGGCACAAGGTGGAATGGGAAGATTTCATTGCCCAGCATACACGCCAAGGCCTCAAAAATGTAAGTTTTTTGACAAATCTGAGCTAGCTCTTTATCAGTGTAACAAATCTTGCTAAATGTTCCCAAAAAGAGCCTAACATATGAAACATGATTAGTCATGGCTCTCCGCGTGGACAATAGTCATCTCCCATTTCATACGTAGCGAGGAATCCAAGTCCTCAAAAAGAATAATGGATCAACAGAGCTAGATCACACAAAAGGATAATTTTGCTTCTGCACTATGAGTGCATCAACAATATGAGTAATGGATTATTCAGTTTGAGATTTAGATATTGATTTTGGCATTCAAATTGAAAGGCCCATAAGGTTTGATTTCATTGTGGATAAGATTTAAATATTATTGATGTAAACATTCAGATAGATCTTCTCTCAAGGGTTGAACTCATTGAGAATAAGATTTGAGATTTGCTAGATGACCATTGTTCTATTGTAAGACTTGTAAAAATTCATAACATAAATGGTCTTTGATTAAATATGTATTCAAAAAATAAGTGATGTGTGAAATGCAAGAAGGTGTAGGTTTCTCTTGTTCAGAAGGCACAGTTCGCTTTTCATGCATCTTGGGCATGCATTTTTTTATTGAAATTTGAGGTAGACTATGTGAGTAGTGTTTGTTTACTACTAAGTTATTGTAGATGACATTATATTAGAGATTTGGAGATCTACCCTAATTTTGAGGTAATTTTTTGTTTTTTTTTTAATGTTTCATATGGCTAGAACTAAGGCCACTACAAGGAAGCAGAAAGTTGATCCTAGAGGTTTTGCTTCAAAGATTCTTCAATCCTCGAAGCGTTCCAAACTTACAAGGAAATCAAAGCCAAGGAAAAGGTTTTTAGAGGATGTTAGATGCCTAAAGGAGATTAGAAGTGCAATGAACCCTCTAGATAATGCAATTCCAAAACTGCCTTTTCAAAGGCTTGTTAGAGAAATTTGTGACACACATAGTCTTGATAGTTTTAGATGGACTAGGGCAGCCAGTTCTCAATTGTATTCGAGAGGATGCATAAGATTTTTTTATTGAACTTTTTCAAGATTCTTATATCTGTGCTGCTCATGCACATATGCGTACACTTATGGATAAAGACATGATAATTCTCACGAGGTTGAGATACAAGTTTTCAAAGGTCCTTGAGCCAGTCTACCTTTCTGATGTGAAGGCTTTGAATATTTTAAATGTGCCTCCATATAGAAAAAAGAAAGGTGATCCAGGTCCTAAGGTTGAAGATGTCACCCATGAAAAGGACACAAGACTACATGAGAAAGAGGAAAAGGCCACAGAAGCGCAGGCAGATAAATGGAGGGAGTATAAAAGAAGTAAGGAAGAAGAAAGGGAAGTAGAGCAACTCCCATCTTTTGAAAAAGAGCTATCTACCCTTCTTGAAATGGCTAACCCTAAGGGCTTCAATGTCTATTGCTTTTTACTTGGTGATACTAACAAAAGATCTGATACAGTATTTTTTGACTTTGAGTGTGTTCAAATTTTCAAGAATGAAATGAGAGAAGTAAACGACTCTATTCTTCTTGTTGGGATGAGGTATAGTAAACCAAAATTTATTTTTACTCACTATATTTTTCTAGCAATAGGCTTTCATGTTGATGCTTACTCTCTCCATTCCTTTGCTAGGTGTGTAATGCATGAGTTCCCCTTTGATATACAACAAAAAATTGAAGTTCTTGATCCATCTATCTCATACTATATGAGGAGTGAGCTTGATGCAAGTGCATTTGATCATTGGTTCAATCCAATTGACTTTGAAACTTTTGAGGTTATTCTAATTCTATACAATGAAAAGTAAGTATTTTGATATTTTGTTAGATTATATGAGATCCTATTTTGCTAGATTATTGAAATATGATTGTTTTCAGCTCTCATTGGAGCCTAATTGGAATAGACTGTATGGAGAGGCAATGTTTCCTCATCAATTCTATGAAAGGAAACCATGGAAATACCAGGTTGTAAGTTATACAATCTAGGGTCTCCTTGATATTTTGATCTTTTTTTTGCAAGTATTCTAAATATTTTGATATTTTTTGCAATCATTCTAAATATTATTTCCTTTTTGGTACAGAGTTGTAAAAAGATTAATTGAAGTGCTAGAGAAAAAGCCTCCCATGCCTTCTGATTTACTTGCAACAATGCAATATAGACAAGTGCAATAAGGTCTTGATTAATATGGTAAGAATAATAAGAAAATGTATTCTATAAACTACCATAAAAAAGTGTCATAGTTTTACTTTATATTGTATTGCTGATTGTAGTGTCCTTATCAGGATGATAGTCACTCTTATGGCTAGAGAGTAATTGCAAATGCGAGAAGATTAGTTAAGTTTATTTATCTCAATGATGATAAATTTATAACAGTAATGTGAAAGACACTAAACTTTATATTAGAGGTTTATTGTAAAATAGTCCATTGATGATAATAATATAGTCCATTGCAAAAAATAACAATGCACCAAAAATATTTTCTTATAAATGTATGCTATTTTATAAGGGATTGTTATACAAGTGAGCATGTTTGGTATATAAGAGCAAAGGTCATGAAGTACATAATGGTCAATTGTATGCAATCGACAAGAATGGACAATAGTGGGGGCTTGGACATTGAAGGAGAGGAGGTGTATGCAACTAAAACAAGTGAAGCTATGCCTTTAACACCCAAGGCAACCAAAGCATCAAAGAAAGGAAAATGGACTCCTAGAAAGGTCGTCCCTTCTCCTAAGAAAAGTCCTAAAAAAAAGAAGTAGCTTCGCCTCATTGCTTGTAAGCCCTTGTGTATATAAGTCATGGAGATGGCTGACAAAAATTTACCACAAATTTTTTAAGTGTATTTTATATTGATAATAAAGAGATCTTTTTTTCAATATCCTTGCATTATATATTCTTCTCTCTCCTCATTGGTATCTGTAAAAAAAACATGTTACAAATGTAAAGAACTGAATTGGGGGCATATAAAAGGGCAAAGGATACATGTACATGTCATCAGTTTTTACACAACAATACATATTTGTCCTTATCTCTCTAGCTTCTCTTGTCCTTTCATGGCTTCCAGCCATCTCTCTTCCTCTTTCCAGTCTTTCTCTCTCCATTTCTAGTATTTTTCTCTCCTCATCACCCTCTTTTTCTCTCTTCTGCTTCTCTTATTCTCTCTCTTTTGCAATCTTCTCTCTCCTCTTCTTCTCTCTCTCTCTCTCCTGTCCTCTTCATGACAAGTGGTATCAGAGCTCTAGTTATAATCCATTTAGTTACCTTACATGCTCAGTTACCATCATTTTCAATTAAAAATCCAAGAAGCTTCATGTACACAGGGACATGCACTAAAATGGAGGAGCACTGAAGGACCCAAAGGTCAAGGAATAGGAGGACAATAGTCAAGAGCATTAATGGAGTCCTTGGATCAAGTTTGGAGACTGAAAGATCAAAATAGTAGGTCATCACTTGACAAGCATTTTGAAGAACGAGGCTTCACTGAAGTCAAGGAAGACTTAAACATAGTTACTTTTCAAAGAGTCTTCTTCTTCTTCTTCAACTTTCCCAAACCTCTTCTAAGTTTCATGGCAGATCATAGGCTCTACTTCATTTTGCTCCTTCATCTTCACCTAATGACATCAAAGGACCTTCCATTAGTGATTTAGAGGAGATCAAGCACCATTTTATGGAGTGTTTAACAAACTTTTGCTTCAGGACAGCAGGAAAATTCTTCATTGTTCTCAATAGGAAACTCCATCGGAAGAGCTTAATCAACAAAGAGATCATAGCCATGGCATTGGCACTTCATGTGATGGAGATTTGAGATTTATCTTCAATTTCTCTAGCCTTTTCTTTATCCTCAAAAAACCCTAGAGTACATAAGATAGCAAGACAACATTATTTGTTGAAGGTTTGGCCTCAGAATGATCCTTGCAACAACTTGTTTCCCCTACTTCAATAAGCTTCACAAATTGAGGTGTGCACAATAGTGAGGACATGAATACAAAGAGCGGAGTAAGCAAAGAGATAAAAGCTCAGCACAAACACATACACTTGGAGGTGGCTTTCTTTTAGCCTTCAGAAGCCTCTTCCACCAGCCTTTCTCTGATTTTTGAAGAACACAAAAGACATTAATCCCAAGCATCTACCTTGGCCCTGTGCATCTGGGATTGAGCTTCATGTATATGGCTATCTTGAAAATCATCGTGGTCTTGTGTCCCATAGTCAAAACTCATCTTCAAGAAGACATAGACTCTTCTGCAGCCTTGTTTCATCCTCTGACCACAAGCTGTGTCAGCAGTGAAGTCTTTTCAGAAGGCCCCAACATTTTGAGGTTCGAGGTGATTTCAGTACAGCATCTATAGATTGGTTGTATATAACATAAATATTGAACAATGTGGTAGATCATATCCACATCAAATAGCATGCCCTTTAGGGAGTTCAGACAGTTAGTCAAGAAGGGGATAGTGGCATGCTCCCGTTGTCACCATCTTGTAGAGAGAGCGATAGATAGGGGAGTTGTAGAAGATCTTATTGCAAAATTCTTCGAGAAGACATGTCTTTAGGATGGATCAGAAGACATGTTTCAAGGGCCTGCTCTACGAAGATGACTGATGCCAAACACTCAGCGTAATCTTCTGCACCATGTTGATTGAGCTGGTTTTCCCCCATTAAAGCCATTCTGGTTTGCATTGATGGTTTTCCTTGCAACAGAAGAGGCAAGACGTCTTGCATGATGTTGATCAAGTCAAAATGCAATCTGACCTACTTTGAATGCTTTCCTTGCAATAGTCAACAGGAGGTTGAGCTTTCTTCTCAAGTGAAGGCAAGAGCAGTTTAAGCTAAGCTTCTATATTTTGAGATCTGGATTTGATTTCTAAAACTGCTTCTTCTTTGATGACCACTGTCATTAGTAACATGACCTTACCTCACGCAGAGACAACTTTCCGCAAAGAATGTCATTACCAGCATGCTCAGAATAATTGCAAAAATACTCTGTAAATGCAGGTTGTTTTCTTGGCTTTGATGTGATAAGATTGATAGGCACTCTAGCATGTGATGGATTACTATTCGACTAAAAGGAATAATAGTAAAAGGAATGACCAGCCTGATAATGCTGTAGCTCTCACTTTTGCAGAAGGCTTGTTTACCCCAAAGTCTGATCTGAGTGGTGGTTTCCCTTATGTTTGCATACACTCCAAAGCACATCCATGACTTGCTCTATTGCTATGAAGTTGACCAAGCTTACAAAGCATGTAACAACAAGAGCTCCCAAGGCTTCAGATTGAGCTAGATCACATGTTTCAAGGGAACTTGAGATTTTAGAGAGTGAGCTTGATTTCTCAGCCGCCACAATTGTCATGTGCTGCTGTTGAGAAACTTTCAGCTCAACCTCCCATACCACATGCTTTTCTTCTGCACTTGGAGAATTGCTTTGCTTTAGCTTATCATCATTTGAGCTGCTATGTTTCAACCCAACCGCATCTTGCCTTGCCAAGCTGTCTGCAAGAAAATTTCCTCATAATGGAGTCAAAACCCATGTCCAATGTAGCCATGACATCCTACTCATTATTCCCATGATCCAAATGTACAATGACTAGAATCTTGAAACCTTTTGTTGCTGCAATACATCATGCAACCAATGGCAGTTTCCCATGCTTCAGAGCACTAGGATGGATCTGTAAGACTGCAAGACTCTTTCCAACCTCAGCAGTAGCCAAAACTACATATATAGCTTCCAAATAGGAACTCCATGCAGTGCTTGCCCAATTACTTCATCTCTACTTGCCTCCATTGTTTTTGTTGCAAGGTTCTCTATGAGATCATGACTTGTCATAATATCAGTATCCTTCCCAGTAGCTTGATGATGCTGGTTTTTGACAGTCTTTGAGGATTGGAAAGGCATACCTTGAGGTGGCATATGCACAAATCAACAGGTTTGTTATGCAGCTCCATGACTTTAGATTTCACCACCTATTCGTGACAATAGGAAAAATCTTCTATTAGAGTTCACGACTCTTGCTATAGTTCTTGCTAATGGGATGCAAGGCAACAATAGTTTCTAGGCTAGATAATGGCATTATAAGCAATTACTTTGTCTAAATTGATGTTTATCTTTGCATCCTAGATAGTAGCATGTCTCAAGGTGTAATATTTCCACTATGAAATATTAAAAACCCTAGATCTCGCGCAAAAGCTGTTCGAAGTAATCTCCCGCAATAAAGATACACTGGGCTAAGTGCTCCCTCCCGTGCACTAACAAACTCCAGTCCGCGTCGCGTATAGGAAGTCGTGGCTAAAAACCATAGCCCGCATGGGAACACCCCTTCATGGGACAAAAAGATAATGAATTGAGTGCAAATTTTTTTATGGATAAACTCCCTCCCCTTCAGCCGTTGCATGGCGGGGAGAGGGAGTATGAGCTAAGTGATGGAGGGGCATGGGGGAGGAGGGCATGCACCCTGCCACGTGTGTGGCTATCCCCCCCCTTCACTACCTATAAGAACCCCTCCCTCTTAAGCTTGAGGGGAGGGGAGAGAGAGGAAGGATCATGCTGTGTTGAGTGTTGAAATGACCTATTTTTTGGCTGATTTTTGTTGTTTTTGAGAGCTGAATGGTTGATTTTATGAGATGATTGATTGGTTTGAAGTGTTTTGAGAGTGTTTTGGATGGGTTGGAATGGTTTTATTGAGTTCATGATGTTTATTAGTGGAGAGATGAGGTTCTGATATGTTTTGATAGGTTCTGATTGGTTCTGTTGACCTTCTGTATAGCTTCTGTTTTGTTCTATTTTCTTTCTGTAAGGAGGGATAGATTGATGATTGATGAAGGTTGAGATATTGTGAAAGCCTATTGAGTGGTTTTCGAGAGTTTGGAATGGTTTGAGTATGAGTTATGAGGTTTTGATGACCTTCTGTAACCTTCTGTAGGTCTTCTGTAGAGCTTCTGTCTCTGTTCTGTAGCTGTTCTGTAACTGTACTGTGACTGTTCTGTATGCTTCTGTATGTGTTCTGTTGGATGAGAGTGTAGCTTGGAAAAGTTTTCCAGCCTTGGAAAGAGGTGAATACAAGTGTAAAAGAGCTAAAAGAAGTGAAAGAAGTAGCTGCTAAAGACTCAAGTAAAGACTGAAGTGAAGTGACAGTAGTGAGCTATGAAATGACACTATAGTGGCTCTGGTGACTCTTCATATCAGACATACCTCTTGGGAGGGGTATCCACAACCTAAGAAGGATTATTGTGAGTGATTATGAGAGATTGTAGTGAGGATATGATTTATTATTGATGGAGAGAGAGAGAGAGTCAAAGATAGCCAATTCTACTAAAACAGAGTGATTATATATGAGAGATTGAGAGAGAAGACTATGAAGATATTGAAGATGAATACTATGTGATGTATTTCCATTAAAAGATGGTGTATTCCTTTGCTTTCTTTGTTCTATTGATGGATTTTGTGAAGATATTGAAGAATATGGTTGATTCTATCAAATCCGTGGGAGATCTACATGATGCTGCATGAAGATTTGTTGTGCTTGGTGTTCTTTTCTTCATTGTGATCATATAAAACCTAATAAAAAAGCTTGTTGATGATACAAGATAGATTTTCTTTCAAGAGAATTCCCTTTTCCTTGGTGTTCCTCTTGGGGCTCCATGTTTTTGGTGCGTAGCCGGGGAAACTTGCCATCAACAAGCACCAGAAGAGGCTAAAAATGAAATAAATGGCATTGCCAAGAAGAGAAGAATTCAATGGATGTTTGTAAAGTTCCTTCTTCCACTGAAGAGTTGGAATTTCTCATAATCCAAGCCACTTTCCACAAGAAGTTCATCCCACAATGGCGGAAAGACATCACCATCATGATGCATGCTCTATGTGGTGGACAGTTTCCTCTTCCTGTTGAAGCAGCAGAAACTTGCATCTTGGTGGCAAACTGTTTGGGAATAAACTGAAGAGAAGAAACAGAGAGAATGACCATCTATGGAAGATTTGGCATTCATTGAGAAGTTTCCAGACATCATCAAGTGGGAGATTGTGAAGAAGCTTCAGGAGTCTTGGTCTGTAGAGGCTCACAAAGACAAGAAGGAAAAGAGTTGGAATTTGTTCGTGGATGCTCAACAGCAAGATACATGGGTCAAAGAAGGTGATTTGGTCCAGGCCTATGATTCACGATTTGGCAAGTTTCCTGGCAAGCTTCAACAGCGGTGGATGGGCCCATATAAGGTACTTGCTGTCAACCCTAATGGCTCTGTCCAAGTGCAGACCGTTGATGCCTCCGATGATCCCTTTCTGATCAATGGATATCGCCTGAAGAAGTACTTCCCTGCTTGGGGATCTTGACAATCATGGTCACCTGATCCTTTCCCCCGTTGGCGTGGCACTGTACTTCTTATTATGCTACTTCTGATAGTCGTTCTTCAACCACTCCTCATGAAGTGGACGCAATCCTCTGTCCCCTAAACCCCATCTTCCAGCCTTGATCTTTTATCCTCTATTTTACATCAGCGACAGTGGCGCGGTTGGTTCTGACATATGGTCCCTGCCATGAAGGACGTGTGCTGTGAAGATACCTTGGTACCTCCTGCAGCCGACAACGACAGTGGATGTGCCATCAACAATCAACCTTGCTTCTCGACAATATGGGCCAAGTTTTTCTAACCCTACAACTTCTGTTTCTCCGTGACGTTCATGTTTTAAGTGTGGGGATGTGTCCCTGCGCGTCTACATTGCATATCCTTCTGCATATGCCTCAACCTGCTAATGCCTCTATGCATGACTTGCTTTTACCCTGATGGGGTCCCTTCCCACCCACTCGTTCATTTTTCACCCACCCTTGGGGCTGTTCCCTTGTAGTTTTCCTTTATTCCCTGATTTTGTTGTGTTTCCATGTGAACGCATCCTACGTTCACCGAAGTCCACATCCAATCTTATAGCCCTGTTCCTCCCTTTGAATTGACCATTTTTCCTTTTTACCCACCCCTGTTCCGGTGCCCGATTTTCGCGTTATTAATTTTTGAAGCATTTTGTACAAATTAGCCGGTTTTCCATGTGAACGTGCTTTGCTTGCTTCGGCACGGTGATCTGATGTCATAGCCCTGACAACCACTTTTCCCTGACATTTTTCCTTTTTACTCAGTGTCATTTCGATGCACGGTTTGTCCAATATTAATTTTTCGGTTTTTCGAGCCTTTTTCGTGCGTCTTTTTGATATTTTTCCATGTGAACCTGCCCTGTTTGCATCAGAATTCCAATTTGATTTGACAGCCATGTCCACCGTCTCTTCCTCCACCTTTTTCCTTTTTCCTCCACCCTCTTTCGCCTTCTAGATTTTTTATTATTAATTTTTCAATGTATTTTTGGGTGTATTTTTGGTATTTTTTGCATGTGAACCCCTCCTACTTCAACCGGAACTGCATTTTGACGTGACAACCCTGTCCCATCCCTTCCTGCGGACATTTTTCCTTTTTACTGTATGTCATTCCGGTCAGCAGTTCGTCCAATATTAATTTTCGATCCCATTTTCGAGTCTATTTTTTGGGTTTTTCCCATGTGAACGCGTCTTATCTTAGTCGGAACTATGTGACAGGATTGACGGGCACGTCTTTCTGCGCATTTTTCCTTTTTCTTGCACCTCGTTCCGATGCACGGATCTTTCGATATTAATTTTTAATTGCATTTTTCAACCCGTTTTTTCCGTTTTTTGCATGTGAACGCCCTGTCTTTCCCCCGGAACCCCCGTTGCCCATTTTCCCTATCTTCGCTCTGCCATCCTGCCCCGTTTTTGTTTTTACGACATTTTGTTTTGACGTTCGAATTGGGAGATATTAATTTTTCTTTCTTTTTATGTGTTTTCACGCGATTCGTCTCGCGCGTGAACGTGCCCGTTTTCGATTTTACGCGTCTTAACGTGCCCCGATCGTGCCCGCGTGACCCGTACCATCATCCGGGCACTCTTTCGATCTCGTCACGGCAAATTTTTTTACCACGCCCCGCGCACGGGCGGGGTATGCCTTTCCCCCCCTTGGGCCCCTGCCCATTCCCCATCCCTTCCCCCGGGCACCCCACCCCTTCGGGCACCCCCCATGGGCCCTTGCCCATCCCCACACCCTTCCCCTATGCCCTACCCACCCCATGACCCCTACCCCTACCCCTTCCCTCTGGGCACCCCCCTATGCATACCCCTGCCCATGGGCCCCTGCCCATTATCCTACCCACACCCATCCCTATCCCCCCCTATCCCGACCTGTTTCCTCCCTAACCGCTTCCCTCCCTCTCTCCCTCTCCCTTCCCTGCGTACTCCCTCTCTTCCCTTCCTCCTCCATTTCCTCCTCCTCATTCCTCCTTCTTCTTCCCCTCTTCTTCCCCTCCCCTTCCCTCCTCTCCTGCCTACCCTCCATCTCTGTTCTTCTCCCCTCCTTCCCCTCCCTCTTCCTCCACGTCGCCTGCTGGCCGACGCCCCTCTGCCGCTGACTCCCGCCATCGCGCCGCCCGTGGCCCTGCGTGACGCCCTGGCCGCTGTGCCTTCGACGACGCCCCTTTGCCGCGCCGTGTGCCTGCCGTCGCGCCGCCTTCGTGGCCCGCCTCCAGCCCCGTGCAGGCCGCCTGACAGCGCCCTCCTCCAGCCGTACGCCTGCGCCCTCTGCCCCCTTCCTCGCTGCTGGTTTCCTGCGCCCCAGCCGCCCGCTGACGCTGCTGTCTCCCAGCCGCCGCTAACGCGGTCCTCCTGCCCGCCCTACCGCCTTTGACGCTGCCACGTGCCACCTGCACTGAACCCCCCATTCCCACCCACCTAAGCCCCCTTTCCCCCCCATTACCCCACAAACACACCTAAAGAGAGAACTAGGGAGAGAGAAAGAGGAGAGAGAAGACTGCAGAGGAGAGAGAAAGACTGCAGGAAGAGAGAGAATAAGAGTGACGAGGAGAGAGAAATACTAGATTTAGAGAGAGAAAGACAAGAAAGAAGGGGAAGCCATAGAAGCTGTGAGCAAGAAGGGAGAGAAAGACTGTAATTGTATTAATGAGTCAAAAAGATGTGAAAATTTACATCTTCTCTCCTTTTATACCAATGTCAGTGTGACATGGCATAACATCAACATTACTAACACTTATTTGCTATTCCCAGCTTCTTACATTTTAGGATTTTTCATGTGTCATTAGGCTTTATAATATCTCCTATTTTGCAAGACATGTCAAGTTGCCATGGGTTTTATAGCACTATCATCGTATGATTTGTAAGGAAAAAAAAAAGTAAGTGAGGTTTTAAATGGCCTTACACAATTTGTATTGTTATGAATACATAATTAAAGAACTTTTCTTTTACCATTTGATTTATCTTAGGGCTCCTATAATTCTTGTTGTGTATTGTCATTTAATATTTTGTTGGCCCAAATTATGTTATTGTGTCACATTTCATTTGTAAAGATAACGCCCCATGAGTACGCAATAGGGGGGGGGGGGGGGGGGGGACCCTAGGGACTTGTTGGTTGCAGAGCTGTGATTGGAGCCATATGTCTACGACTAGAAGATTCTTTTTCTTTTGATTTTCACAAACCGTATTTATTATTACTTTTATTAAGGTGTGAAAAAAATAGGTTTTTGCATATTTAAAAAGTTAAAAAAACATGTTATAAGTTGCAAAATAAATGTGCTTTAGACATGGGTTGCCTGACACACTTGTTTTTATGACCATAGATGTGCCCATAAGTTTTCTTTCTCAATTAAGAAAATGCATCAATGAGGCCATCTGTGGGCCTAATCCCTTGTAGTGGTTACTTTGTAGGATTGTAGTTTTGGAGATCCAATCACGTGTAAAAGGCATTATGGCAGATCATTGATCAACCTAGGATGACTTTTAAGCATCGCTCAAGGATGAAAACTTCATGGAGGACATGGGGTAGTTGACAAAAAGAGCTTTCTTTGAATGTGTCAAATCCAATGGGTGACTAGCAATAATAGAATTGTTACAAGAATTTTAGCATAGATGTGTGTAGCTAGATAGAATAGAGCAACAATCTCTCGAGGTAGAAAAAATTGAATTGTTTCTTTAGGCTCTAGACTCTTCACCATAGTCAAGTCTTAGGAAGCTTTTAGAAGATGAAACTACAGGACAAGGGCTGAAAACTAATTGAAAATATACAGAGGATGCAATTTCTATGCTTGCTAAGAGACAGAGATGAAGAGATAAGATGATTATTGCAGGAAGCACACGAGTTCTAAATAAGGAAGACTGTGTGAATAAGTATCCAATTATCACTCCATTTTCAAATAAGGATGACATGATAAATGTATTAGTCAAATGAATACGAGATCTGTATAGCTGCATGTTATACAATTAGTAGAAAATTAACTATTTTCAAGACAGAGGCCTCAAAATCGAGAAGGATTTTTTTATAAATATATTTGATGTGATAACACATGACATGCTCAAAAAGATCATGATACCTACAAATATGCATTGAGAAAGGATATTATGTTCTTTAAAGATGGTAAGATTCATTTCCCAATAAGGTTGCTACTCGATACCACATTAGGGGAGTTTTGAGGTCTTGAAAATGCCTTGTAAGCGATCTTAGAGAGAGATAATATTTTAGGAAATATAATTATTATTTATATTTTTAAAAAGTTTATATTTTGGTAAGTAAATATATCAAAATTTTTTAATAATTCATTATCGTGATATTCTCATGGTCACATTAAACCTAAAAATCTAGGCCGCCATAAAGGTGACAAAGATTGTCATAATGAAGATCTTACTCATCCTGATTAAAGTGAAAACTAATATTCAATTTGAATTTTATTCGACATTTGATTACTTCCCTCTGTTCTCACTCTCTTCTTTCTTTCCCATCCTTACTAGTTTCTTCTTCGTTTTCCTTCTTGTTTCTAATTCGCATAGTTTTTGAATCCAATCTTCTAATCACATCCTTAGCTATGGATTAGTCATCCAATGATCTCTATAGCTCTAGTAAAAGACCTCTCTATCATCTTCATATTGAGTTGGATAGTGAGTATGAACCAATAAATAAGATAACAAAACCCATTAATATTACAGAGTCTACAAAACACATACCCATGTTTGAAGGAAAGAATAATCTTGATCTTTGGCTAGATGGTAGGCTATATCCCAAAGATCCTAGCAAAAATAGCACTCTGCCTTTCTATAATAGCTCTTCATTGTTGAGGTTCATTGGTGATGGTCATAATGGGTTTCTAGGTTATACACTTAACTTGGTTGTAGAAAAGGATGTTCTCAGATTGGAGAAATATTTTTTATAAAAACATAATATTGAGTTACTGTAGAAGCTAGAGGGCTATCAACGAAGGATTTATTTGTTGGAGAAACACATCAAATCTTATCAACAAAAGTAAACTATTTTAGGCCTTCAAAATCGACAAAAGGCTCTTAAAAATATTGAGAATCTCAGACGAGGAGGAGATGGTTGTAGTAAAAGAATCCAAGCAGAAATGTACTTTTTTTCCATTTTAAAAATATTAAATGTGGCTTTATTTATAATTAATTGTATTGATTTGTGATGTTGATTTTGTTTAGGTATCTTCTTCAACCGAATGCAAGTGAAAGAGATTCTTTAGAAGCATCTCAGTTTTATTATCATCTTCTTCCTTCAGTAGTTTCAAAAGATATTTTGGAGAAGAAGAAATTTAAAAAGGCAAAGAAACAATGCTTAGAGTCGTTTATAAAGAATCATTCTTTGGATACTAGGTTAGTGCAGAAGACACTAGATAATATTGGTATCAATCGAGATGCTTATACACAGCTTTTCCAGCTTTTACAGTCAAATATGAAGCAAGGACAAGTACGCAATTGCATACTTCCAAGGCAACCTGTGGTTAGAACTATCAAACAGAGAGTGAATAACAAAGTGATGGAGATTCTAGGTGAGCCTTTCCATAGCAAGGCTAGCTTCAAGGGCAAGAAAAAGGAAGGTGTATTCAATGAATTTAACAATATTTTCCTTGACTTGCCCACCCTACAATGTTTAATGATTAGATTCTATGACTTGTCACTAGAAGAGGCACAAGGAGTGGCTAGATTTGTGGTTAAACTTGATGAAAGTGAGATTCTGAAATGCACAAAACTAGAGATGGTTCTATTACCTTGATGAATAGAGCACTTTCATCATATCATTACAATCACTCAATGACATTTAGTGTTCAATCAAAACATAACATCTGGTGGCTAGGAGCATTTGGAGTAGATATAGAGGATTTTGATATATTATATTGGGTTTTTCATCAAACACTAATAGTTAATGTTATTAAGAGACAACAAACAAGAGAAGAGCTATTTGTTGAAGGATTTGGGAACTATAATATTGAGTGGCACATAGCTGGTGACTTAAAGACACTTAAATGTATATACAATGTATCAAAGGGAGCCAACTCTAGATCTCCTTGCCTATATTGCATATCCCCAGCCATAGAGTTAAACTCAAGCAATTGGAATAGAGCTCCCTCTAAGCACAACAAGGATCCATAGTTTAAGCCAGTCCTAGATATTCCTTTAGTGAATGTCCATATCTATACACTTCATGTGCTTTGCGGGATAATTGAAAAGCTTGTTCATCTTTATATAGAATTTGCATGGAAGTTGAAGCCATTATCAACTAGAATAGATGCTATAACAAAGATTGAGAAAGTCTTATCTACAATTGGTCTACATGGTGGTAATGTTGTTATTGAACCCGATCTTCAAAAGTCTAAGGATTGCAATTGTGTCCCCAAAAGGCCATCTATTGGTGGAGGGAGACTTGGTAAGATAAACTCCAGGAATGGTGGCTCAACTATTAGATACAATTAGTGGAAGTCCCTACATAATGCAATTAAGGATCATGCTAATAATGGACATGCTCGGAATAGAAAAGTTAATGTTTGGAAAACACTAGACAAATTATTCTTTTATTGTGATAAAATCAAGTGGAATGATGATGATCTCAAAGACTTCAGAAAACAATTGAACCTTTTTAAAAAGGCAATGACAGAAGTCTAGAGTAATCAACACTTCACTCACTATATGGTGAGACGTTTGCATATGTATGTCTCTTTATTGTGTGACTCATATAATTTTTTTAAATTGTTTTTCTTTATTTGTTAACTATGTAGCATATTTTATACAACCACGCTCCATATTTTATAAAGAAATATGGATCTCTATCTATATGGTTAACCCAAGGTAAGGAAAAGTCACATTATCAAGCAAGAACAAAATATTTTAGACACATAAGACATGGAGGTGGAAGATACAAAGAAAATAGTTTATTAGAGGTCTTTTAATGGTTCTACAGAAAAATTTGGCACAAATTCAAGCTCAAAGACACAACCGTATCATGTAATACACCATCTTTAGCAAGAATTATATCCACTGTTACCCAAAGAAGAAAAGAGGGATATTTAAACTCTTGTGCAAAGCAAAGATTTTCAAAATGGTTACAAACTAGACAAAGAGATGAAAAAAGATGGGTTTCAAGAAACCCTTAACATATTTCATAGATTGACTCTATTGCAGAAGAGTCTTTAGTTTCAGTTTGACTCTATTGTTGCATAAGGATCTTTTGTTTCATCCCACTCAATGGACCTCTACATTTCATGAACTCTTGTTTCCTATAGCCTAGAAGGAGCTTCAAACTCTTGGCATCTCCTACATGGGAGAGAACATAAGAGCCAAGAACTCTAAAGTATCTTGCCCTAGATCCATTGTATCCAGGCATGAAGCCAAAAATTCTTACAGCTTCTTCCTTCTCCACTAAAATTATCTTGTCCGAACCTCTATTGGAAACTTGGGATCCAATCACCTTGCAGATAGCTTTCAAAGCCATCATTGGCAAGCTTGGAGAGCTTGACAACTTGCTATGATAAATTGCAATTGTTTGATTATTTAAGCTTCGAAAATAATGACCAAGGCCCTGATTTTTGCCAAGCTTCAATGGCCTTGAGCCCTTGGCTCTTCCAAGAAAGTTGTCTGCAGCTTCAATTTCTATCTGCACAATAAACCATAATAGAGTAAGATGTCAGTAGATAAATATCCAATAATATTTTTTTATAATGCATAATGTACTCTAATATAAGCCACAATGGATATCTTAGAATTATCTTTCATACCTTAGGGTTTTCATCTTCTTCAAGAAGATTGTCATCATAAAGATTTATTGAACTTTTTGGTTTCTTCTCTAATGGAGACTTCAATTTCTCTTCATACCCCATGTTATCAATACCAAGTCTCTGTTGAATTTGGAAGAACTCTTCCTCTGTAGGTATCTCCCCCATTTCATATTCCATGATTTGATTAATACATGAATGCAAGGCTACAAAGCTATCTTAAAATTTCTCTCCCTCAACATCAAGACTTGCTAGCAATTCCTATTCATAACCCGTAAGATTCTTATCATTTTGACCCCATGTTACAAGGATTGCCAAGCAGTAATCTTCTCTAAGATTAAAAAGATGTTGAATATCATTTAGCAATACATATCTTTTTTTGTTGATGAGATAATTGGGAAATATTGGGACACATTTAAGATGCCATGTTTCAATCTCTGCACTCAACTCTATCTCCTTTTCTTCCACTTTTGTAATGTTCTCGCTTTTAAATAAAGCAACATTGAATCCGTGCACTAATTGGTTCTCGATATCCTTCCGAACATTTTCCCCTTCTCTTCAACCTCTTTATCTTTGCTTGCAATATCCTCTATCTTTTTCTCTTGTATTGTATGTGAAGAACAACTATCCATATATTGAAGACATACAAGAAATCCAACATCCTTTTGTACAAGAAAACATTGATACTGATTCCGATGAAAAGGGAAATCTGCTTCCCTCTTCTTGAATTCCTCATCAATAAGGCTAAACCTTGTTTGTAAAGTTGTTCTAGCAACATTGCTAGCTTTCATTACATCACTATAATGAACAAATCCCTCAATCTCTAGGCCTTCTAGCACATGTCTATCATAAAACTCCCTAAAATCCTTCGGTTTGTCTTTGACAAGATCCTTCAAGAGCTCTTGCAAATCAAAGGGAATATTGAGCCTATCTCTTATGTAAACAAATCTAGATGAATTTTTAGTTGCATGGCAAAAATCAAAGAGCTTTTCATCACAGATATCATCCAAATTATCTTCCTCCATTTTCCTTTTAGTCATCCGGCTTAGTCACAAAATCAAATCTTGAAAACAACAAAGTAAATTTAGGGACACAATATAACAATCCACATTTGCTCATATTGTAATACTTCCACACAATTAAAACTCAATTGATTAGTTCAAAGGTTAGTTAATCAATTAATAAGTTAGTAAGGTTACTAAAATAAAGTAAAAACTAACTAATATTAATAAGTATTAATTAAAAATATTTAAAAATCGAGAGTTATAACTTGACATTTTTTCTAAATTGACAAGGACCGTAGCCACCCATCACAGAAGTTACCATGTGAATGAGAGTTATGAGCCATATTAGTCACTAGTGTTAATGTGTATAGTATGGATGGTCCAAAAATATTAGATTTTTGGACAAGACTAGCATATTTAAGATATTATTTATTGTAAATATCCTAAAAAGATATGGAAATTTTTAAAAGAAGATGTCATGTAAAAAAAAAAAGCATGTAGTTTTTTCAGCTAGTTTTGAAAATTTAATACAAAAAAAGAATGATTGGCAAAATCGCTCGTGTCGCAATTGTAGTTTATAGGCAGAAAACAACACTTCGAATAGGAAGAAGAAGAAAGAGTGATCTAAAATATTTCTAATCAAGTGTCTTGAAGTTTTACCCCCCTTTCGAAGTCAATGGAACTATTAGATTTGTGATTTGAGCATCAGATTGCATCTTAGAAGTTTCATATCGCTAATTTTTCCAATATCCCCTCCACAAAGAGCTCTTCTTCTCAGCCACAACCAATCTTCTCTTGTTTAGCTATAAATATGAGGCATGGGGAGAAATTAAAGAAGCACAAGGAGGCCTTAGAGGCTGTGAGAGAGAGGTAGAGAGAGGGAGGTAGAAGGATACCCCTCCAAGAGGTTGCAAGAAGGATCTTGAGAGAGAGAGAGAGAGAGTTAGCTCAATTCCCCTATATTTTGGCCTTTGACTAAGCCATCTTCTCTTTCTCTCTCCCATCTCAAATTCATCCCTCCTTTATCTCTCAAATCCACTTGTGAAGGATGGCTCCAAAGTGACGAGATGAGAGGACCATGGGAGCCACCACAACTGATTAAGAAACAAGTATTGCTAGAGATACATGAGTGCTCAAGGTTGCCAAAGTTGCCACTACCAACGGAACATCGAGAGTGGCAAACACAAGCACGAGCAAATACGAAATTCCTAATATCATTGTGCCAGACCTGGTTATTCATTGCTAGGTTATTATTTTGTCACATAAAATAGTTATATAAAATATTAGCTCTATAGTTTACACTTGCATGAATGGATAGATAATCTAGAAAGCATACTAATACTCACATAAATAATTAATTGCTATGATTTGTAGTTAGATTAATTGAGATTCTAAATCATAGACTCATGATGCAAATAGTTGCAAGATATTATTGCACATATAACTTTATGCACACTTGAGATTAGTAAAATAACTCGATATAATGCAGTAAGGTTAAGTGTCACTTAAAATGTAAAACTCTATTTAAAGGATCTGTAAGTCATCTTGTTAAGTTATTGGCGCAATATATTTCTTTAAGGAATTTTTCTTATGTCGACTAAGATAGCCCAAACGGAAAACTCATACCTTGTTTAACATGTTGTGAGAGATGTACTCAACACTTCTTTATGGGGAGGAGAATCCTCATTAGAATGTAAGGTTACCTTGGGATAAGGTCTACCTTGGCTATGGAAGCTGTAAATTGCACAATGGTGTGATTGTCATTGCATCATTTGATATACATTTGAAGGGATTGTTTGTGTTTGCTAGAATCTAGATCTCTAATTGAAAATATTAACAAACATGATAAAAGGAAAGATCATGCTAGGCTACCCCCAAGCTAGCTACAAGACCCTACTCCAAGGGGGTCATGGTTATTGCTTCGTGAGGCTTAGATGGGCTCTGTTAGTGAAAGGTTTGTCTCAGTAGGAATAGTCTCGAGAAGTAGGAAATGTGGGTGCCAGGGGGGTATGGCTGTAAATCCTACATTGTTCCTGGAATCTGATGAGCCCCTTCATGACCCAGGATTGGATTTTGGAATCCTAAATATTAGTTACATGGGTGGAATCTTGGTGGGTAGCATACCCTCGTGGAATTCAATGAATATTTTGCAAGGTCGAAAAGATAGAAATTGTAATACGCTTCCAATATAATAAAGAAGTTTGTTTTATTCAAGGATTTTTTAAATTGTATGCGTGTCCGTGAGATAAATTAAGTGAAGAAACATGCGATTTAACTGACTAATTAAGGAAGCTGGTTGTATATGTTCCAATAAATGTGTTGTAGGTAATTAAAAAACTAAAGAAGATTCTGTCATCAAAGGAAAGAGGGTGGGGTGACTCCCGATGGGTCTGTCCAACAGTAGGGTAGTCCTGATTCGCTGGGAGATTTTCTAAATCGGCAATAGAAATAGGAATATGATAAATTGACCAACTAGTCATTAGGTAGAACTGACTTGCATTGTTTTAGGGGGCCGGAATGGGATTTTGCCTTATGTGCAAGAGGGTTGACATACCGCACACCCCTCTAATGGGACCTAAAATGGGCCAACACTAGATATGGCACTAGCCAAACCTCATGCACACAAGAGACGCCCCCATCACACGGCCTCGCAGGCCAGGAGCGTCTGAGACTCACTCTACACTTAATGCTAATGTCGATTCTGCATTTGTATTAGGTCATAGTCAAAGGTTTACCATCCCTTCTCCTTGGAGGGAGATTCCATAACGTATAGGCATAATACCTCGTAGCACAAACATAAGGAAGCACCTCTTGACTGACTGCCGCGGCTCCACTCTTTCATTTTGAATGTATTCTAGGAGATGGCATGTGTCCTTACCAAATAATTCCCTAAGAAAATGATTGACTAGCCTACGGCTTAGGACATCTTCCACACTCAAGTGTAGGTCATCATAACAGAAAACATGTGCTATGAATCTAGTTCTTTATATTCCAATACCATGGTTGATATGCACATGCAAAAGTGCATGATCCTAAACTGCTCAACCATAATTTCCAATCAGAAACCAGTCGTGCACAACCAGGCTTTCCAATGCTCATTTACTAACTCGTTGCGGCGATGTAAGGATAGCACCAAGACAATGCTCATACTAATATCCTCTTAATTAAAATACAACGAACCCTATATCATGATATGCATAAACAAAATCAGCAATAAAGAGCACCCAAAATGCATCATTCAAATAATCCACCCCCTACTTTTAGGTATTGCTTCCGTTGCATAGGTATATGGGTTCATTTTGTCATGTTTTGATGTATGAAAAGCGATAAATCATGAACTTTAACAAAAAGATTGGGCAAAGTGAGGCTAAACCTCATGCTGTGCCACCACCATACATTCACAAACACTCATCATATTTTTTCTTATTTTTGTTAAGGGTATTTCTATTTTTCCCTTATTTTTCTTATTTTTATGCATTTATTTGACAATAATCACTATTATTTTTTGATTTTTCATGCCAACCATTCCAGCATACTAAAATTTAATTTTATTTTTCATTTTCCCCTATAGGAACACATTTCACACACCCGAAACGACAAAACATCATTTTACTCTTAAAAACTGCATTTCGAGTTTTGGGGGATTTAAATAACACATGCAAATCATTATGAAATCAGAATTTCTTGATAGACAGCAATTAAACATGATGCAACCATCACTCAAACAAGTTTTCATCGCATAAGAATATCATTTTCATCATAAAATGTCAAAAACCCTTCATTTCCTTCTTAAAAAATAGTCATACCGTGTTTCTACGAAACTCGAGAAGCATTAAATGACTATGTGACATGTGGATGGAGCCTCCATTGCTCTTAATTCCATGCTGCACATCAAGCTTTAGCATCCCCATTAATCTCCATCATCATTTGCTTCAATCTCCTTCCCGATCCTTCCTTCAAGGTAATGCGCATGAACAACCCATAGAGGGGAGAGAGAAGGAGGAGAGAGGAAGACTAGTTTATGATTTGTCAAACCGGGCAGCCACTAGAGGAGTGGAGAATGGCGATGGGGGGCAAAGAAAGACACAAGATCACTGTTGCAATTGCTGGGGGGTTGTTCTTCAACCCCCCATCTCAAATTTTTCATGGAGGGGAGTATGGTGCCGTTTTTCTGCCACGTGCTTTGGGGGGTGGCCCCAAAGGTCATCCTCTTTTACTTCTCCTTTTGGGCCCCTTCTCACCAAGTTTGTCCATTTGCTCTCGGTCTTTGGCCGTCCGGCATCCAATGTACACTCCAAAAAACCTTGCGCGTCCGTCTCGAGGTCCCCCACTGCATAGCATCTCTTGGGATCCAATGCGACATCATGGAAATTTATGAAAAATTCCCAATTGTCGCTCGATGGGTCTTTAAAGCACTTTTGGAGCCCGTCAGCTACTTGCTGCTTAAATCAACTCGATTGCTTATGCCACCTTCGACGAAGTCTATTTTTCCCTTGAAATTTGGATTTTTTGGCAAAATTTGAGCATGTTTCCTGAGAAAAATCCACTGCTCATTGGCGACCACGGGATAGGGTGACTCAACCTGTTGAATCCCACGAATAGATTTGCACATAAACACAACCACAAAGAGCATCAAGTTGATACAAAAAGTACTCAATAAAACAAATCACAACTTCCACCCTACCCCCTGTCAAAACCAAGGTATGAAATCCATGAGGAGTAGGCATAGCATAGTCTGACAAAAAAGCCTAAAGGTAGTCACTAACCAACTATTCCAACACATCCAAGCTAAAAAGAACTATCAAAGAGGTCATCCTAAGTGGAGGTCCGAACTACCTACCTAACTAAGGACAACGCAACAAGGAGCTCCTACTAGACGAGGACTCCTATAGCTTGATTAAGAGGTATTATCTTTTTTAGCACATTCTCCTTTGAGGCTTTGATTTTCCATACTCGGGTATATAAAAAGGAGGGAGCTGAGCGTAGTGACCCAAGGAGAATAGGGCATCGGACTTAGGTCTTTTATTGGTACCCAAGAACCTACCAAGCCCTCACGAGGCGACACTTAATCCTTTTCTAATGCTCAATTTTATTCTCGCTACAACCTTCCCTTATTTTCTTTGCTTTTCAGCTAGTTGCTACCCCTAGGAAGACAAGGCATTAGCCTCGAGGCTTGTCTCATCCCTAAGAACCTACCAGGCCTTCGCAAGACAATGAACAACTGTGCAATGATTTTTCGTTCTTTCTTTTTCCTATTTTTATAGGTGTTAGAACCCCTTTTTGCACACCTGCGTATATTCATATACATCCTTTCAGATATTTAGGGTTTTTTCCTTTGTGGAATCATTTTGTCTGGTAGGCTTTTATAACTACCTCACACTAACAGGTTCTCCTAGAATGGCCGCCTAGTAGGTCAAAGGAATATGGTCACGGATTTCCTTCTAAAACAGGGCTTTCAGTGCCTGACAATGCCTTTGTAGGAGGCAATGACTACTCAGACCTCCCACAGACATTCCTAACCTAAACCTGGGACATCATGCCTTGATTGCCAGTCCCCAACAAGCAAAAAGAAGGTATCCCTTACATACACATGCAATAGTAATTGCTCGGAAAGACTCGAGAAGGGGACGAAACCACCTGGAATGGCCACAAGAAGCTCCTCCGCAAGAAGGGCTCCCTCCAGCGACTTCGTCCACCTGTATGATGTAATCACTAAAACAAAAAACCATTAAATATACATGCACCAAACAAACATAGGGCCCTCTTGGCCTAAAGAAATAACACATTTTACTACAAACTAACTGGCCCTCTTTGCCTAAAGAAATCAATCATGATACTACAAAACTGACTGGCCCTCTTGGCCTAATAAAATTAAACATTAAAACCTTAAAGCAATTGGCCCTCTTGGCCTTTTTGAGATCAAACAAACCAGCTCATCTAGATCCCTCCTTGGAAACATGCAAATATGAGAAAATACGCTCCATTCCAACAAGGGGAAAAATAGGGCTCTTAACCCTAAACTAAATGCATCAAGTTGTGACCCATTCCTCCTACATATATGGCAAGAGGTGTACGTATAACATATCGTCTGATCAACCTATGGGACCAAGATAATAGTGGTAGATGGGTCTCGGCCACTCTTCGCATTACCCATATCAACCATTGCCTACCATATATAACACGTGGTTGGATAAAATTCCCCATAAACGACCAGGTCCTATCTCATTATCAATAACAACATCCAAACTAGGACCACAGTTGAAGAAAATGCTCTCTTCATAAGCAAAATTTGCTAGGGAATCCGTAAACTGATTCAAAGAACGTGGAATCAACTGAAGAGATATGCTCTTAAATTCATCAAGTAGGGTTATAGCAGTTTGATGATACATGCAAAGGATGGGATTTCGAACTGTGTATGTCCCATTTAGTTGATTTAAGATCAGTTGGGAATCCCCTTTTACTAACAACCGCCAAATACCACCTTCTTGGCAATGTTTAGTCCCATAATCAAGGCTTTATACTCCGCCATGTTGTTAGTGAATCCTACCTCGAGATAAACAACTAATTTCATTGTGATTCTACATCAAGGATGTCGAAAAACTGCTCAAACACTCCCCTTTTTATTAGGGCCCCTGGACACTCCATCAAAGTATAATGTATACGTCCACAATGGGTTTACATAGCCAGCAATCAAGAACTCCCCTATTCGTAATTATGATAGTCAAAATTCAACATATTTAGAGGATGAACTGATAGCTCCATCCCACCTTCTTCATTAAACTCAACCTGGATGCTTGTCAAAATTTATAAGCAGTGATGGCAGAAAACTTTGATACAAAGGTACCGTCTTCTAGCTCAATCATTTTGTATCCTTTGCTCCACTAGATAAGCTTCCCCTGATGATATCTTTACTCTAGATATGGGTGCTCCAAATAAGGGATTAATCACTCCATCAACCAATTTAAGCTCTCTTGCAGATCTCAAATCAGCCCAACATGGACCTACAATGCATTTAGCGCGTTAGTATACTAAAAAATAATAAGGTTTAATCTTATTAAGATTAACCTTATTTTTAAATTCCACTCCTTGTAGATTAGCTAGTAAAGTTGTGGACTTATTTTTACCTATCCTAACTAGCTTGTAAGGGTCATCCCATCTAGGTTCTAGCTTCCCGAGAAATAGCTCCCTATGTGCATCATAGTATATAACTAATATTCCTTGTAAGGGTCATCCCATCTAGGTTCTAGCTTCCCGGGAAATAGCTCCCTATGTGCATCATAGTATAGAACTAATATTCCTTTCTTAAAGCTATATTTCTTCACTTTTAGATCATGTAGCTGCTTCATCTGACGTTTAGCTACCTCCTGGTGCAACAGACTTTGCAATTCAAGCTCATCTAAGTGGACTATAGTCGTAAACCACTCAAATAGGGAATCTTCCTCACCCAAAGAATGATTGATTGCGAATCTTATGGCCAGCAACTCAATTTCTAAGGGCAAGACACACTCCTCCCCATTAATTAAATCTGAATGGGGTGTGGCCAATGGCTTGTTTAAACATCGTATTATATGCCCACACCACCACATATAATTTTGTATCCCACTCTCGTTTCTTTTCGAAGACTATCTTGGACAGGATACCCACAAGCTACTTATTGGTACTTTCAACTTGTCCATTTGCTTACGGATTATAGGGGGTTTTCTTATTATGCTTGATTTTCCATGCTTTAATTAGACTTTTAATCACTTTGTTCAAAAAGTGAGTTCCACGGTCTGATACTATTTCCTTTGGTGGACCAAAATGGAAAATGATCTTCTCAAGTAGAAAACTAGCAGTCTCTTTTGCATTATCTTGCCTCGTCTCACGTGCTTCTGACCACTTTGTAAAGTAATTAGTGGCTACTATAATATATCTCTTTTGAGTAGTAGACGATGGGATAATAGGACCCACAAACTCGATGCCCCACTTCTCAAATGGAAGAGTAGCCATAATTGGAGTAAGTGGCCGCTTCCTATTCTCTCTATTGTCATGTTTTTGACATGTATTCCATCTCTTAGCATACTCAAATGAATCCTGGAAGATGGATGGCTACCAATATCCAACTCGTAAAGCCTTTTGTGCCATTAACTGCCCAGCAAAGTGCCCCCCCACAAGGAGAGTCATGGCACTCCTCCAAGATAAATGGAACCTCGTCAAGCATCACACATCGGCGATAGATATCATCAACACCCTACCGATATAGTGTTCCTGTGATCAAGGAAAATTTCAATGCCTGTTGTTTAATTTTTCTCTTCTCGGATTTTGATAAAGTAGCTTCAGTCTCTCCCGTAGATAGATAGTGCATTATAGCAGCATACCAAGAGGGAATAGATGTTGTATCAATCTTAAACAATGAGAGCAGAATTTTGGTGCCGGAAATTGCTTAAAAATAGCTAAAAATTATGAATATCAAGGGAAAAATATCCAATGTCAAAGGCGGCGGCTCGATCTAGGACGATTTTAAGCACCAAAGTGCTTTAAAGGTGCCTGAGCGACAGTCATTGATTTTTCATAATTTTTCAGACAGTCATGCGGGTTGACACGAGTTACCGGTCAATGCGGGATGCCAAGCCAGACGCCTAGGATTTTTCAGAGCTCGATTCCGAGTTCGGATAGGGAAATGGCCAAGAAACCGGTCAAGATGCGAAGGGGTGGACTTATTTTTTGCCAAAGTGGGCATGACCTTTGGGAGCCCAATTTTAAATGTCACATGAAAGGAAGGTGAAAAAGAAGATGAAGAAATCGTGGAGAAGAGATGGCACCATCTGCGCCCGATTTTTGCGCTCATGCTCTTGATGATCATCTTCCTGGCTGTGAGCAACCTACCCAATTGACATTGCCCCTTGCTTCCCCTCTGTCTGCTGGTCATTTCGCCGCCCTTCGCTCGCGCAATGGTGGACCATATGAAGAATTCTGAAATCATTATTTCTCTCTCCTCTAAGGGGGAGTTCATGTGGGAAGAGAAAGGAAGAAGAAAGAATGATGGAGGCTTGTCCGACATCGATCGGATTGCTTCACGGGCTGGAAATGGTGACGTGTGATCGTCATGAGCATGAAGTGCTGCTGATTTTCAGATTTGCAGCCA
Source organism: Lygodium microphyllum (assembly GCF_053477565.2). Taxonomy (NCBI): domain Eukaryota; kingdom Viridiplantae; phylum Streptophyta; class Polypodiopsida; order Schizaeales; family Lygodiaceae; genus Lygodium; species Lygodium microphyllum. The sequence goes on along the minus strand of NC_141140.1, from coordinate 131,531,731 downwards.
TGGGCATGAAACCCGAAACACGCAACTAAGCGGCAATTCAATTTTTTCAAAGGAAATTTGAGATTTCATGGCTTTTGATTGATAAAATGTTGTTCATGTGGGCTACAAATTGTTTATGTTGTTATTTTCCATGAGTATTTGTTGATCATAATCAGAAAATCAGAAAAACATGCATCTTGTGTCTCAAAATAATACACTAAAACACATAAAATATGGAAAATCAAGGGAAAATGATGGTTTTGAGCATAAAAATGAAGGAATAAATAGGAACACCAACTAAATTTTCATTTTTTGTTGCAAGAAGGAACTAAGGGCCACAGCCCATAACCTATTTTGAATTTTTAGTAATTAAATAATGCAGAAAATAAGGGAAAATACAAGGAAAATAGAGAAAAAACACTAAAAATAGGGGAAAAATGCATTTTGGGTGCGGAAAATTAATGAAAATTAAGAACAATGTTTGTGAATGTTTGTGGGGACTGAAGCATGAGGGTTTGCCTCAGTTCAGCCCCACCTTCTTGTTCTAGTGTGTGTTTTTCCGCTTTTTACACATAAAATGATGACAAAATGCCTTATAAATCTATACAACAATGCAGCATTTGATAGATGGGAGGGTAGAGTGGTTAAAATGTGTTTAAATGCGGAGAAATGATGAAAAGATTGCTGGTTTTTGTTTGCATGCCATATAGGTCGGTGAATAATTATAGAATAAGGGCCTAGTAGCACGAGGGTTTCCTCGGTGCTAGGTTCGTGCAATGCCGCATAAGAACGGTAGTTAAAAATCATTGAAAGGATATTTTCCACATGTGCACAATATTGATTTCATAATTGTTTGAGCACTTAGCATCCACAATATGCATAAATCATGGAAATATTTAAAGATATCAGAAATCCTGGATGCACAGCAATTGCTTTCATTAGGACCTTGACCCACGTTGAGTGAGAGACAGGACACCCTAAGCCATAGGCTAGTCATGCGGTCTAGGGGAAAGAGAAGTAAGGACAATGGTACATTCCTGTATACGATTAAATGGTACCTTGAGTGGATTTTGTGCGAAATGTTTATATGTTGAGCGATGCACCGAGGGGCCAATCCCCAAGGTGTAGGAGAGTCGCAGAGGGGTGGCGGCGCTCAGCCGTTGGAGGACCCCCTATGTTTGTGCTTCATGCCATTAGGCAATGTGTAAGGGACTCCCTCTAAGGAGTAGTGGGTGAGAGAAGAGTGGACTACAAACGACGTAATACAAACGCAAGATGTCTAGGAAGGCAATGTATGTGTCATCAACGCTCCTGGCCGCGAGGCCGTGGGGTTGTTGAGCACGTGAGATAGAGGTCCGGCTAGTGCACGAGCCAGTGCCGGCCCGTTCTAGGTTCCATCAGTGGTGCATCTGCCGGGAGCCGCTTAAAAGTGGCGGTCCTCGAATCCTGGTTGTCTAGGGACCAACTAGCAGTTTATGCCAAAGGATACTGTGATTGATCCGTTATTTATCGACAAGCATCGTCTAGCAGAAATCCAAAACCAAGAGAGAGACGAAAGAGCTAGGTGACGTGCTGAAATTTTTAGGAGATATTCCCCTAAGTGTAGCGGTGCTGAACCCTTACGAGGGAGTGGATCTAGTGGTCTTGGGGCCACAAGCAGTAAGTTAGGAGAAGGTGGAAGCTCTAGTGCTCCCCTTTCTTCCATAAGCCAGTCTATATCAAGTGCAGGAGGTGTAACCCCACCGTCCCCTATTCCTAGTGCAAATCCAATCCTCGTCATGGCGCAGCCTATTGCAATTCTAGCAGGAACGACGGATTTGTCGGCTCTAGGTTACCCGCTACCCATTTTTAATGGGCTAGTTGAGGAAGATGCGGAACTCCACATTAGGGAGTTTCAAAAGCTGATGTTTAACTGTCGCATCCAAGAAGAAGGACATTTAATGATGTTCTTCAACATGACTCTCAAAGGAAGAGCCGCTATATGGTATCATCGTTTAGAAGCCGGAACCATATTGAATATTGATGCATTTTATGGAGCTTTTCGAAGGGAGTTTGCCCCTGAAAGGGGTGGGCAATATTGGTTGCGTGTACTCAACGTGACCCGCCAAGAACCACACGAGGATATTCGTGCTTATGCGAAGAAAATAAAAGAGGTTTTTCGTAAGTTGGACACCTCTATTCCTATCCCCGCAGCTGCCCAATTGCAATATTTCCTACATGGTTTGGACTTTAATATCCAACTGCAGTTGAGTAGTGTCCCCTTGAGGGATATAGATACTGCCATTACATAAGCACAAGAGGTGGAATCCCGATTACAAGCAGCCTATGCTTCTCGAGGCAATTCGAATATGGGTTTAGTATTGGGAAACAATATGGCGATGGCCAATGGCAGTAGTGGCCAAGGGATAGCGATGGCTAACCCTAATGGGAGAGGGAACATGATGCAGAATGTCCCTTTATTACCAGCTCCCCCTAGCATATCGATGCCTACGTGCAGTCAAATGGCTCCAAACGGTGGAGGCCAGGTGGTCAATTCTAATACCATGCCTGTGGCTCAACAACCAGTGCCTAATCGAATTGTTAGGCCGATGGACCGACATGGTAATGACCAAGGCTATGAGTCGAGCACTTCCAATGTTCTTGGCGAGGTTAAGGACATGATGAAGCATTATACCGATATGATTACGGAGCAGTATCGCCAAATAGCCGTTGATGTCAACTTCCTTAAAAAACAACAAAATTTGATAGGAAGTAGATACCCAGATGAGGGTGCACCTTCGAGGTTTAGTTGCAAATGGTGTGGTGGGCAGCACTATCCAAGAAATTGCCCAAATGTTAAGTGCGACATCTGTGGAAAATCCGGCCATTTAGCAACTACTTGCTGGAGTAAGATCAGTTCCCTCCAGCGTGGTAGTTGGCAACCAGGGCCTGTTAATCATCGTGTGCAAGGAAATGATTCCCAGCGAGAAGACGGGCCTAAACAAATACTTCAACGACCAAAGACTACAGTGGAGGAGCTACCTAGTGGTAGTGGGGTTAGTTTGATTGAGGCTGTATGCGTTAATGATGCTGAAACCTCTAATCTGCGAGCTGTTCTTACAAGAGTTCAAAAGGGTAGAGAGGCCGACAAGGATAAGCCTATCGACGGAAACCCTAAACAAGGCGACGAAGGAACGCAAGTTTTGGATCCTGCCATGGAAGGGGGACCTTTGAAGCCCGTGGAGAGTAAAGCCGATAAGGAACCACCAAAGAAGAAGGTGAAAGTTAAAAAAGAGGCAATAAAGCCGGTTCAGCGACCCAAAGAGTGGATGGTTTGGCGTGAAAAGCGAGCTCTATCAAACTATCATGAATTCGATTTGGCGAGCTCTCTCTGCAAAGTCAAGCCGGATGTGAATCTTTTACAACTTATTAAGCTTTCCCCAGGAGTACGCAAGGAATTTAGAAAGATCCTATGTACCGGGTATATCGTCGAACCTTTGGGTATTGCGCGAGTTGGTGATGGCTGGTTCGAGCATGCTGAGAAGCATTGCCCAAGGGTTGCAGCCTATGTCGATGGGATATTAGTAGATTATGCCATTGTCGACACGGGATCATCTGTTAACATTATGAGTTCTGAACTGATGGAAAGGTTGGGTCTTGCGATCCAGAAAGATACCTCCACAATTCTCAGAATGGCATATGATAGTTTGAGGCAGCCGGAAGGCTGCATTACTAAGGTCCATGTCACTATTGCAAATGTAGAATGCCTGTTGGACTTTAGGGTGATTCGTTTTGCAGGCCGTCCAAGTTACCAAGTATTACTCGGACGACCTTGGATCTTGCAAGCAGACTGCAAGTAGATATACCCGTCGATCGACTGATATTCGGCAGAGGTGCCCAGCGTGTGGTGGTTGATGCTTATCCTGAGTCCCCACAGAGTGAGAGAGCTCCTCTATCTTCTACAGAATTGGAGACATTAGAGGATTTATCTGCCAGTGAGACATCATCGAGTGATGAGTCCAAAGAGGGATCCACCACGGAAGACATCTATCAGATCACTTTGAACGAGCCGATAGAGGGCCAAGATCGTATAAGAGATGCAGATGTTATCGAGCTAGACCTTGGTACGCCTGATGATTCACGGCCAATCAAATTAGGCTCTATGCTCAGCACAGCAGAAAGGGAGGACTATGTGACCTTGATCCAGGAATTCCGTGATATCTTTGCCTGGAGTTATGATGAGCTGAGAGGCATTCCTCCTAGTCTTGCTGTTCATACAATTCCGTTGAAAGAGGGCAGTCGTCCTGTACGACAGAAAGTAAGGCGTATGTCTTTCGAATTGAGGGACGGGCTGTTTGAAGAGTCACAGAAGCTTCGGAAAGCAGGTTTGATTTTTCTTGTGCAACACACGGAATGGTGTTCGCCAGTTGTGATCAGAAAGAATAAAAATAATCAAATTCGATTATGTGTAAACTTTAGAGAGCTGAATAAGCAGACAGTTAAGGACTACTACCCGTTGCCATTTATTGACCAGATTTTGGATCAATTAGCGGGTAGGGAGATATATTCGTTTATGGATTGCTTTGCAGGATATAACCAGATGGCAATTGCAGAAGAGGACAAGTTGAAAACAACTTTTATTACTGTATTTGGTACTTTTGCATACCATGTGATGGCCTTTGGTTTATGCAATGCGCCTGGTTCGTGGCAACGTACAGCAAATAAGACATTCGGTGACATATCCCCTGAAGAGTTGAAGGTGTTTATTGATGACTTAGGGGCCGCCACCGTGAGAGAAAGGCAGTTGATCATTTTAAGAAAATGCTTTGAGCACTGTAGACAGTTTTGTATCGCTCTAAACCCACGGAAGTGTATTTTTGGAGTACCTTATGGGCTATTGCTGGGTCATGTGGTCAGTTCGGTAGGAATTGCGACAGACCCCGAGAAGGTCAAAGTTATAGTTGCCATGGGTCCACCACGCACTCCGAAAGAAGTTCATAGCTTTCTGTCTTCGGTTGGTTATTACCGTAGATTCATAAACAACTTGGCAGAAAGAACATTACCGCTTACAAATTTATTGTCCTTTAGCTGTTTGTTTGTATGGGGTGACCCTTGTAAGGTAGCATTCGAGGATGTGAAACAAGAGCTAGCAAGAGCTCCCGTTTTAAAAGCACCTAAAAGAGGTGAGGTGTTCTATATATTCTCAGTAGCCACCATGTATAGTATCAGCTGCTGTTTAGCCCAAATTTGGGAAGAGAAGTGGTACCACCCGATTGCTTTTGCTAGACGGAAGCTGGGGGTATCTGAGATCAATTATATCTACATGGAGAAGTTGTGTTTAGCGATGGTCTTTGGGACCAAGAAATTCAGGCATTATATTCTCTATGAGAAAGTCATGCTTTATACGAAGGCGGAGGGGCTTCGACTATTGATGAATAAGCTACAGCCGCCTGATCGTCTAGCGAAGTGGTTAATCACTTTGCAGGAATTTGATTATGAAATCCATAGTAAGCCACCAAGGTTGCAAGGCATCGTGGAATGTCTTGTGGACTTTGGGGAGCCGAAAGAATCTGTGGCTGAAGGTAGTGACATGGAGTTGTTATTGAAAATAGATACGGCATCTATTCCCTCCTGGTACGCTGCAATAACGCATTATTTATCGACGGGAGAGGCGGGATCCGAATTATCTAAAGCTGAGAGAAGGAAAATTAAGCAGCAAGCGTGAAAGTTTGCCTTGATCGCAGGTACATTATATCGGTAAGGGGTTGATGACATCTATCGCCGATGTGTGATGCCTGATGAGGTGCCATTCATTTTGGAAGAGTGCCATGATTCTGCTTGTGGCGGCCATTTTGCTGGACGGCTTACAGCACAAAAGGCTTTAAGAGCAGGTTATTGGTGGCCTGCCATCTTCCAGGATGCGTTTGCGTATGTTAAGAGATGCGATATTTGTCAACGACATGATAGCCGAGAGAATAGGAAACGATCACTCACCCCTATTATGGCGATACTTCCATTTGAGAAGTGGGGAATAGACTTTGTGGGTCCTATTACTCCGTCGTCGACTGCATCATTGTAGCAACTGATTACTTCACAAAGTGGTCAGAAGCACGTGCAACAAGGAAAGATGATGCTAAAGAAACTGCTAGTTTCCTTTTAGAGCAGATAATATGCCGTTTTGGTCCGCCGAAAGAATTAGTGTCGGATCGCGGAACCCATTTCCTAAATAAGGTGATCAAAAGCTTGACAGAAACTTGGCAAATCAAGCATAACAAGACAACCCCATATAACCCGCAAGCCAATGGGCAAGTTGAAAGCACCAACAAGCAGCTTGTGGGCATCCTGTCCAAAATTGTGTTGGAAAAGAAACGGGATTGGGATAAAAAGTTATACGTGGCAGTGTGGACCTATAATACGACCTTCAAACGAGCCACTGACCATACCCCGTTCAAGTTAGTATATGGGGAGGAGTGTGACTTGCCTTTAGAGATTGAGCTGCTGACTATTCGGTTTGCCATCAATCATTCTTTGAGTGCTGAAGACGCACTTTTTGAGCGCTTGATGACACTGGCACATTTAGATGAGCTTAAACTGCAGAGCTTATTGCACCAAGAAGTGGCGAAGCGCCGAATGAAGCAGCTATACAACCTTAAAGCCAAGAAATACACCTTCAAGAAAGGACAGCTTGTTCTGTATTATGACGCACGACGTGAATTATTTCCAGGCAAGCTAGAGCCCAAATGGGACGGGCCCTATAGGATCATTAGAATAGGAAAGAATAAATCCACAGTCTTGTTAGCTGACCTTGAGGGGATAGAATTTAAAAATAAGGTTAATCTTAATAAGATTAAACCTTATTATTTCTGATTGCACTAATACTATGACTGCCTTGCAGGACTAGGCGAGATCGATCAAACATCTGCAAGGAAATCGTGATAGAGGTAGATGGGTCGTCTGATCCCTTATTTAGAACACCCATATTTAGAACAGAGGTATCATCAGGAAAAGCTCATTTGGTGGAGCAAAGGATACAAGGTGACTGAGCAAGAAGGCAGGACATTTATTTGGGAGATCAAGGTCTTCTGCCATCACTGCCTACAAATTTTGACGAGCATCCCTGTTGAATTCAATGATGATGGAGGGATGGAGCCTACGGTCCACCCGTTGAATATGCTGAATTTTGATTACCATAATTACGAGTAGAGTTCCGGATGGCGGGATATGTAAACCCTTTATGGACGTACACCTTGTACTTTGATGGGGCGTCCAGGGGTCCATGCAAAAAAGGAAGTGTAGGAGTTGTTATCCGAGACCCCCGACGACGCATTGTCATGAAGTTAGCTGCTTATCTCGGGGTGAATTTTACCAATAATATGGCCGAATACAAAGCCCTGATTATGGGTTTGAATATTGCAAAGAAGGGTGGTATCCGTCAATTATTGGTGAAAGGGGACTCTCAATTGGTTTTAAATCAACTCAATGGGACGTACATGGTACGAAACCCCATCCTTTGCATGTACCATCATACTGCCATAGCCCTGCTAGACGAATTCGATAGAGTGTCTTTTCAGCTGATTCCACGAAACTGGAATCAGTTTGCCAATTCATTGGCTAATTTTGCGTATGAAGAAGACCTCTTCTTTAATTGTGGCCCTTGTCCCGATATATCTATTGACGATGAGACAGGACCTGGTCGTTTGTGGGGTATGCTTTCTGAACATGCCCTCTTTGGCAGACGATGGTTGATCTGGGTGATGCAGAGGGTAGGCGAGACTCATCTGCCTTTATTATCTTGGACCCACAGACTGATTAGATGACATGTGATGCGAACACCTCTTGCGTATATCGCAAGAGGGATGGGTCATAATTTAATGCACCTAGTTTAGGGCTACGAGCCTCTGTTCCCTGGGAATGGTATGCTTTGATGTCTATCATAGTTGTTTCCAGGAGGATGTTATGCGTAGTATTGGTTGATTTCATTAGGCCAAGAGGGCCAATCTATTGGCAAAGTCATGTTTGATTTCATTAGGCCAAGAGGGCCATTTCCCTGTCTAGTGCAGGTGCGTTTAATCGGGTTTTTGTTTTAAGTGTTGTGCTGGACAGGTTTGTGATTCGTGGAATTTGGTGGAGCTTGGAGGAGCCTTTGCTACGATGGAAGCTTCTTGTGGCCAATCCAAGTGATATCTCTCCTTTACGAGTACCTTTCTTTCATGTTATATGTGTATTTGTACTTGTCGAGGGGATATATTTTTGTTGGGGACCGGCAACTAAGGCATGAAGTCCCAGGTTTAGGCTAAGTATGTTTGAGGGAGATCGGAGTAGTCATTGCCTCCTGTAAAGACATTGTCAGGCATCGAAAGACCTGTTTTAGAAGGAAGTCCGAGTGGCCCTATTCTGCTAGCCTGCTAGGCAGCCGTTCTAGGAGTTCTTGTTAGTAGTGAGGCAGTTAGAGAAGCCTGCTAGAAGATAATAATGATGATGCCAAGAAACCCTGAACATCCCAAAAGATGAATATAAATACGAAGGTGTGTAAAAAGGGTTTCTAACCCCTATCAAAGAAAAGAAATGAAATGAAATTGTATAAGCAGTTGATCATTGCCTTGCGAAGGCCTGGTAGGTTCCTGGGGACGAGTCAGACCCGGGGCCGACACCTTGTCTTCCTAGGGGTGGCTTCTTGCTGGAAAAAAAAAATAACAAAACAAGGAAGGTTGGAGCGAAAATAAAAATGAGCGTTAGAAAAGGATTAAGTGTCGCCTTGCGAGGGCTTGGTAGGTTCTTGGGTGCCGAGACAGGTCTTGAGGCCGATGCCCTGTTCTCCTTGGGTCACTACGCTCAGCTCCCTCCTTTTTACATGCCCAAGTATGTTAATAAAATAAAAACCCTAAAAGAAGAAATGTACTGAAAGAAAATACTCCTTAATCAGGCTATAGGAGTCCTCGCCTTGTAGGAGCTCCTAGTTGTGTTGTTTTTAGTTGGTAAGTAGTTCAAACTACCACTTCAAGCAACCTCTTTGATAGGTTTTTTTTAGTTTGGCTGTGTTGGAGCAGGTGGTCAGTCACTCGCTTCGGATCTTCTATTAGATGATGCTAGGCCTACTCCTTGTGGCTATCATGCCTTAGTTTTGTCAAGGGGTAGGGTGAGCATTGTGCTGAGTTTTATTATATATTTGTTTTGTATCAGCTTGATGCTTCTTTGGTTGTTTATGTGCAGATTTGTTCGTGGATTCGACGGGCTGAGTCGGCCTATCCCGTGGTCGCCAATGAGAGCGGAATTTTGGTGCCGGGAATTGCTTTAAAATAGCTAAAAATTATGAATATCAAGGAAAAAATATCCAATGTCAAAGGCAGCGGCTCGATCTAGGACGATTTTAAGCACCAAAGTGCTTTAAAGGTGCCTGAGCGACAGTCATTGATTTTTCATAATTTTTCAGACAGTCGTGCGGGTTGACACAAGTTACTGATCAATGCGGGATGCCAAGCCAAACGCCCAAGATTTTTCAGAGCTCGATTCCGAGTCCGGACAGGGAAATGGCCAAGAAACCGGTCAAGATGCGAAGGGGTGGACTTATTTTTGGCCAAAGTGGGCATGACCTTTGGGAGCCCAATTTTAAATGTCACATGAAAGGAAGGTGAAAAAGAAGATGAAGAAATCGTGGAGAAGAGATGGCGCCATCTGCGCCCGATTTTTGCGCTCATGCTCTTGATGATCATCTTCCTGGCTGTGAGCAACCTACCCAATTGACATTGGCCCTTGCTTCCCCTCTGTTTGCTGGTCATTTCGCCACCCTTCACTCGCGCAATGGTGGACCATATGAAGAATTCTGAAATCAGTCTTTCTCTCTCCTCCCTCTCTCTCCTCTAAGGGGGAGTTCATGTGGGAAGAGAAAGGAAGAAGAAAGAATGATGGAGGCTTGTCCGGCATTTATCGGATTGCTTCACGGGCTGGAAATGGTGACATGTGATCGTCATGAGCATGAAGTGCTGCTGATTTTCAGATTTGCAGCCATGGGCATGAAACCCGAAACACGCAACTAAGCGGTAATTCAAAATTTTCAAAGGAAATTTGAGATTTCAGGGCTTTTGATTGATAAAATGTTGTTCATGTGGGCTAAAAATTGTTTATGTTGCTGTTTTCCATGAGTATTTGTTGATCATAATCAGAAAATCAGAAAAACATGCATCTTGTGTCTCAAAATAATACACTAAAACACGTAAAATATGGAAAATCAAGGGAAAATGATGGTTTTGAGCATAAGAATGGAGGAATAAATAGGAACACCAACTAAATTTTCATTTTTTGTTGCAAGAAGGAACTAAGAGCCACAGCCCATAACCTATTTTAAATTTTCAGTAATTAAATAATGCAAAAAATAAGGGAAAATACAAGGAAAATAGGGAAAAAACACTAAAAATAGGGAAAAAATGCATTTTGGGTGCATAAAATTAATGAAAATTAAGAACAATGTTTGTGAATGTTTGTGGGGACTGAAGCATGAGGATTTGCCTCAGTTCAGCCCCACCTTCTTGTTCTAGTGTGTGTTTTTCCGCTTTTTACACATAAAATGATGACAAAATGCCTTATAAATCTATACAACAATGCAACATTTGATAGATGGGAGAGTAGAGTGGTTAAAATGTGTTTAAATGCGGAGAAATGATGAAAAGATTGCTGGTTTTTGTTTGCATGCCATATAGGTCGGTGAATAATTATAGAATAAGGGCCTAGTAGTACGAGGGTTTCCTCGGTGCTAGGATCGTGCAACGCCGCATAAGAACGGTAGTTGAAAATCATTGAAAGGATATTTTTCACATGTGCACAATATTGATTTCATAATTGTTTGAGCACTTAGCATCCACAATATGCATAAATCATAGAAATATTTAAAGATATCAGAAATCCTGGATGCACAGCAATTGCTTTCATTAGGACCTTGACCCACATTGAGTGAGAGACAGGACACCCTAAGCCATAGGCTAGTCATGGGGTCTAGGGGAAAGAGAAGTAAGGATAATGGTACATTCCTGTATGCGATTAAATGGTACCTTGAGTGGATTTTGTGCGAAATGTTTATATGTTGAGCGACGCACCGAGGGGCCAATCCCCAAGGTGTAGGAGAGTCGCAGAGGGGTGGCGGCACTCAGCCGTTGGAGGACCCCCTATGTTTGTGCTTCGTGCCATTAGGCAATGTGTAAGGGACTCCCTCTGAGGAGTAGTAGGTGAGAGAAGAGGGACTACAAACAACGTAATACAAACGCAAGATGTCTAGGAAGGCAATGTATGTGTCATCAACGCTCCTGGCCGCGAGGCCGTGGGGTTGTTGAGCGCGTGAGATAGAGGTTTGGCTAGTGCACGAGCCAGTGCCGGCCCGTTCTAGGTTCCATCAAACAATGTTTCCATATCACTTCCTTCAGCCAAGTCCTCTTTTGGCACTCCAAAATTCACAAGACATTCTACAATGCCCTGTAGCTTTGGTGGCTTGCTCTTGATCCCATAATCAAACTCCTACAAAGTAATTAACCACTTTGCTAAATGATCAGGCAGCTATAACTTGTTCAGCAACAATCGAAGACCTTCCGCCTTCATATAAAAAACCAAATTCTCATAGAGAATATAATGCCTGAACTTTTTGGTCACAAATACCATCGCAAGGCACAACTTCTCCATATAGCTGTAGTTAATTTACGATATGTCCAACTTTCGACTAGCAAAAGCTATCAGATGGTACCACTTTTCCTCCCAAATTTAGGCCAAACAGTAGCTGATACTATACATTGTTGCTGCTAAAAATATGTAGAACAATTTCCCCCCTTTTAGGTGCTTTTAAAATAGGTGCTTTGGAAAGCTCTTGCTTCACATAATCAAAAGATACTTTGCAAGCATCACTCCATCCAAATTGACAGTTAAAGGACAATAGGTTTATTAGTGGCAACATTCTTTCTTCCAAGGCATTGATAAACATTCGATAATACCCTTTCGATGACATAAAGCTATGCATCTCCTTTGGAGTACGCAGCGGACTCATGGCGACTATGACCTTGATTTTTTCAGGGTCAGTCACAATCCCTACTGAACTAACCACATGACCTAACAATAGCCCATAAGGCACTCCAAATATGCACTTTTGTGGGTTAAGAGCTATGCAAAATTGTCTGCAATGCTCGAAACACATCTGCAAAATGATCAACTGTCTATCCCTTATGGTGGCTGCCCCTAGGTCATCAATGAATACTTTCAACTCCTCGGGGGAGATGTCACCAAAGGTCTTGTCGACTATTCTTTGCCACAAACCAGGTGCATTACATAAACCAAGTGCTATCATATGGTATGCAAAGGTTCCAAAGACGATAATAAATGTCATTTTTAGCTTGTCTTGCTTAGCAATTGCCATTTGGTTATACCACACAAAGCAATCCATGAATGGATATATTTTCCTACACATTAATTGATCCAAAATTTGGTCAATAAAGGGCAACTGGTAATAGTCCTTGACTGTCTGCTTATTCAGCTCTATAAAGTCGAATTTGATTATTTTTCTTCTTCTTGATCACGACTGGTGAACACTATTCAGTATGCTGAATAGGGAAGATCAAACCTACTTTTTGCAACTTCTGAAGCTCCTCAAACAGCCCGTTCCTTAGTTCAAAAGGCATATACCTTACTTTTTGATGTACGGGCCGACTTCCTTCCTTTAGAGAAATGGTATGCACAGCCAGGCTAGGAGGAATGCCCCTAAGTTCATCAAGCAAAGATGTCGCGGAACTCTTGAATTAAGGACATATAGTTCTCTCTTTCTTCCGCACTGAGCATGAAACCTAATTTGATTGGCCGCGAATCATTAGGCGTACCAAGGTCCAACTCAATAACGTCTACATCTCTTATTCAATCTTGAGGCTCTATCTACTCATTCAATGTTATCTGATAAATGTCCTCTGTAGCCTGGACCCTTCTTTAGATCCATTGCTCGGTGACGTCTCACTACCAGATGGATCGTCTACTATTTCTAGTTCAATAGAGGATAAAGGAGCTCTCTCACTCTGAGGAGACTCAGGGTAAGCATCCACTATTACACGATTGGAGCCTCATCCTAGAATCACTCGACCAGCAGATCGACTTCACAGTCTATTCATAAAATCCATGGCCTACCTAGCAAAACTCGATAGCTAGGATGTCCTACAAACCTTATCACTCTAAAGTCTAGATAGCATTCCATGCTCGCAATGGTAACGTGGACTTTAGTAATCCAACCTTCTGGTTGCCTTAGACTATCATCAGCCATCCTAAGAAGTGTGGAGCCGTCTTTTTGAATTTCTAAACCTAGCCTCGCCAACAAGGCTAAACTCATGATATTCATGGAGGATCCATTGTCCACGATGGCATGCTCTACTAATATTCCATCCACGTATGATGGAACCCTAGGACAATGCTTTTTAGCATGATCAAACCAATCTTCTCCCACTCTTGCTATGCCCAAAGGTTCTACAATATACCCAATATGCAGGATTTTCTTGAATTCCTTGCGTAATCCTGGAGACAGTTTAATCAATTGCAGGAGATTCACGTCTAGTTTAACTTTGCAAAGAGAACTTACTACATCAAAGTTGTGGTAGTTAGCCAAAGTTCTCTTCTCTCACCAAACCATTCACTCCTTTGGTCTTTGGACCAGCTTTGATGCATCTTTTTTAACTTTTTTCATCTTTCTTGACAATCCTTTATCCTTCTCGGGTGTCAAGATTGTGGGAGAGAAGGAAGGAGTCTCGCTTGAAGCTTTCTTGCTTGCACAATGGGGGAAGACACACAAGGGTGGAGGCTGAAAACAGTTTTCCTCTTCTTAGTTGTGTAAGCCAAAAGAACTCAAGTACAAAGAAAAATAGAAGAACCCTCTATATGGGTCTCAAAAACCAAACTCGACTAACTAAGGTGGCATACTAACTGAGCCACGAACTAGAGTAGATAAGGATAGCTATCATGTAGCTATTATTCATGGGCGGTATACCAACCGCGTCTGCAACTGACAAGTCGGTGACATAAATACACAACGGTCACCCTGGCGTATCACGAGTGGAGCTCGATATCTCAACACTCCCCCTCGAGCTCAATCCCAATTCCTGCACACCAAGCAGGTCTCTAAACTTGCGCAGCTTCTCTGCGCCCAATGCCTTCGTGAATATGTCAGCTACCTGATCCTCTGTGCTGACATAAACTAGATCAATAAGACCTAGTAAAACCCTCTCTCGCACATAGTGATAATGCACCTCAATGTGCTTTGTTCTAGCATGATAGACTGGGTTATTTGCCAAGTGTATACTACTCATGTTGTCACAATAAATGACAACTGGTCCATCTGTAGACTGATGCATATCATAAAGTAGCTTATGCAACCAAGCTACCTCACATGCAGCCATTGCTGCACCCCTGTACTCAGCCTCTGTGCTCGACAAGGCAACTGTAGGCTGTTTCTTGCTGCTCCAAGTGACTGCAGCACTCCCAAAAGAGAACACATATCCACTGGTAGATCTTCTATCAGAAATACTACCAGCCCAATCAGCATCAGTGTATCCATGCAACTGTATCTGAACCCCAGTCTCATAAAATAGTCCATACTGCAATGTGGACTTCACATACCTGAGTACGCGTCTAGCCGCATCCAAATGTGGTTTCCTTGGAGCCTGCATAAACTGACTTACCAATCCAACAGCATAGCTCAAATCTGGCCTGGTAATAGTCATATAAATCAAACTTCCTACTATGCGTCTGTACATAGTAGGGTCTTCTAGAAGCTCACCTGCATCTGTGCTGAGCTTCACATTCTGCTCCAAAGGAACTGAAATAGGCTTACAGCCTGTCATCCCATATTTGGACAGCATGTCCAATCCATACTGCCTCTGCAAGAGCTGTATCCCACTTAGTGATCTAATCACCTCAATGCCCAAGAAATAATGCAGCTCTCCCAAATCCTTCATCTCAAACTTCTGCTTCAATAGCATTTTCACATTAAGGATATCTTCATCACTGTCACCTGTCATAATCAAATCATCAACATAAATGACAAGTAGCATAATACCTTTCTCTGTTTTTCTCACATAAAGTGAGAAATCTGCATTGGAAATCTGAAAGCCAATAGTGACAAGATATTGTCATATCTTGTCAGACCATGCTCTAGGTGCTTGCTTCAAGCCATACAAGGCTTTCTTCAACCTGCAAACAAACTCAGGATGAACAGCATGCACATAACCTGGTGGCTGCTCCATATAGACCTCTTCTTGCAAATCACCATGCAAGAAGGCATTCTTTACATCCATCTGATGTAAAGACCATCCCTTTGATGTAGCCATAGCAATGATTGCTCTTACAGTTGCCATCCTTGCAACTGGACTGAATGTTTCTTCATAGTCAATGCCATATGTTTGTGCATACCCCTTGACTACTAATCTTGCCTTGTATCTGTTCACAGAACCATCTGCATTGTGGTTTACCTTATAAACCCACTTACAGCCAATTGCATTCTTACCTTTAGGCAAAGGTACTAACTCCCATGTAGCATTTGCTTCCAAGGCATCCATTTCTTCATCCATGGCTTTCTCCCATTTTTCTTTTCCCATGGCTTGCTCAAAAGATGTGGGTTCTGGTTCCTGTATCACTTTGACCATATATGCATAGTGAATGGCTGTAAATCCATCATATTTCAGCCTATCCACAGGATACCTAGCTCTCGTAGACCTGCGCAAAGTAGGTTCACTCCCAGGTGCTCTCAAAACATCCCTGGTCTTCCTTACTCCAGGTGTAACAATAGAAGGAATACCCAACTCATCATCAATGCTCTGTTCTGAGCCACTGGATTCACCACCCACATAAGAGTGACCTGCATTCACATCAAACATGGACTGATCAACCTTCTCTTTTCCTTTTCGTGATACCTGCATACCATTATCTGCATTACTTTGAGAAGATTCTCCTGATCTCAATCTGCCTGTCCATGGCGTAGAATGTGAACCACTACTAGAGGACGCTCCAGGTCCACTAATATTTTGTGACTGCTGCTGTGAATTTTGTGCAGCATTACCATTTTGTGCATCTACATCATCAATCACATTTACTGGTTTATACCAGCTACTCATCTCATCAAAAACAACACCTCTGCTCACTGTAAACTTACGAGTAGAAGGGTTATAGCATCTATACCCTTTTTGCTGCAGAGAGTAACCAATAAAGATGCACTTCTCAGCTTTTGGATCCAACTTGGATCTCAACTCATCTGGCACATGTACGTAGGCAATGCAACCAAAAATTTTCAAATGAGAAATATCTGGTTTCCTACCAGTATACCTCTCCTCTGGAGTCATCCCATGTATTGCTGCAGTGGGAGTCCTGTTCATTATATAGACTGCTGTAGCAACTGCTTCAGCCCAATAAAAATCTGGCAAGTCTTTTTCATTGAGCATGGCACGAGATACCTCTCCAATATGCCTGTTTTTCCTTTCTGCAATTCCATTTTGTTGTGGGGTATAACTGCATGAATATTGCTGCTTTATGCCATGCTCCTGTAAGAACTTTGCAAACTCATTTGAGAGGTACTCTCCCCCTCCATCTGACCTTAGGCATTTTATTTGTAGACCTATTTCTTTTTCAGCCATAGCTTTAAGGGTTTTGAAATGCCCAAAAACTTCACTTTTCTTTTTCATAAAATACACCCTAACTTTTCTGCTATAGTCATCAATAAAAGTGACAAAATAATGACAGCCTCCAAGAGATGCAGCTTTAGTAGTCCACACATCAGAGTGGATTAATTCCAATGGCTTCTCACTCTCTTGAACATGTCTAGGAAATGGTTTCCTTGCCTGTTTTCCAAACTGACAGGCTTCACATACCTTATGCATTTCTGCAACCTTGAATTTTGGCAATCCTGCAACAATATTTTGGGCCTGCATTGATTTAAGTCGCTGTACATTAACATGACCAATGCGTTTATGCCAGATATCAATATCTGCAACTACACCTGTCCCATGTGCAAACATTGCTGCACTCAATTCAGACATGTCTGCATCCAACGTAAACATTCTGCCCTTCTTCTTTCCTTTTGCTATCAAGTGACCTTTATTTTTCATATCCTCAACAAAGCATCCATGAGGATTAAATCTGACCTGCAAGCCCTGCTCAACCATTTGACCAACAGAAACCAGATTCTTGGTGATATTCGGGACATGAAATACATCGGACAGGTATTTCTTTTTCCCATCCTGCATAGACAAGGGAATTTTTCCTATCTGCACAATAGGATGTGCAGTATCATCACCAGTCTCCACAAATCCTGGTTTTTCCATTTTCCTTGCATCCTCCATCCATTCTGCATGACCTGTCATGTGGTTTGATGCACCTGAGTCAACATACCATACATCATTGCTTTCTTCTGCACTTGTCACAGAATTGTTCATGTGCTGCACCATAAACAAGTGCTCATTTCTGTCATCACCCTGTCTTCTAGAAGATGCATAATTCCCTTGTTGCAGTTTTCCATTCATGATGTCATTCTGCTTTTTATAGCAGTCTTTAGCCATATGACCCATTTTACCACAGTAGTAGCATTCAACATTACTGTTTGCATTTTGGCCTCTTTGCCATCCACCACGACCTCTTTGGCTCCCCCTGCCTCTAGAGTTACCACGTCCTCCTCCATAGGACTGGTTTTCTTAAGTTTGCTGCATATTCTGATTTCTACCACGGCCTCCATATCGGCCTCCTCTACCTCTGCCTCTACCTCTTCCAGCATTTGAGTAGAAGACAGCTTCTTTTGAAGTTCCTCCTGAAGAAGATGCACCACCATTTCTTTGCTCCTCAGAAATTAGAAGAGCAATCAGCTCCTCAAAATCAGGAGATCTTTCACGAACTGAAATGGATGTCCGAAATTGTGCATAATCCTTTCCTAGACCATTCAAGGTCACGGAAACTAAATCATCATCTTCCACTGGCGACCCAATGGAAGCAAGTGCATCTGCAATCTTCTTCACCTTCATGTGGTAGTCGTTGATGCTCATACTTTCTCTTTGCACATTATGCAACTCTTGCTTGAGTTGCATTTTCCTGGCTTGCGTATTTGTGCTATACATTTTTGACAAAGTATCCCATGCCTCCTTTGGCGTACTTGCATCCTGAATATGCACAATCATAGAGTCTGAAATACTGATAGACAGCCAATACATAACTTTCCTGGCTCTCTCATGCCATGTTTTGAATGCCTGCATTTGCTGTTGATTGGGAACATCAGGAAGAACTGGTTCTTCTTCATTTCCTGCAACAAATTCCCAATATCCTTTTCCCATAAGGAAATTTGTCATTCTAAACTTCCATGCTTGGAAGTTGTTCTTGTCAAGATTTTCAGTGACAATCTGTGAAAGAGAATCAGATGCCATTACAGAAGACTGGAAAAAATTCTGTCACTGCAAAAACCACAGCTTCACCCTCACACGGGAAAATCTGCAAAACTGGCGAAAGTGGTATTTGACCACACAGTCACTTCCTAGTGACGATTTTGCATCAACAGGCAACAGGGATGATTCTGTAACTCCCAATGTCTCTGTGCACAAGCATACAATGCAATTTTTACAGTAACTTTTCACTGACCTGTAGAACAGTGGCTGCCCTGCATAAAACTGGGCCTTTTCTTGAGTGCGTGCAGAAAACTTCCGCCTCCAAAACAGGCCCCGAAATGGCCTCAAATCAAAAAAACAGGGTCGCCGAGGGCCAAAGCCCTTCTCCCGCAACATATACTGCCCTCTTGCTTCACCGCGAAGGGCGTCTCAACCTGAGACAATGCACTCCTGCACTTTCCGGCTGTGCTACCTGCAGAGATCTGCTCCCAAAACAGAAAATGAAAGCAACACTGCTCCTCTTACCAGAACACCGCGAGCTTAGCTTGCTTTCTTGAGCTCCTTACCACGAACAAGGCTCTGATACCATGTCAAGATTGTGGGAGAGAAGGAAGGAGTCTCGCTTGAAGCTTTCTTGCTTGCACAATGGGGGAAGACACACAAGGGTGGAGGCTGAAAACAGTTTTCCTCTTCTTAGTTGTGTAAGCCAAAAGAACTCAAGTACAAAGAAAAATAGAAGAACCCTCTATATGGGTCTCAAAAACCAAACTCAACTAACTAAGGTGGCATACTAACTGAGCCACGAACTAGAGTAGATAAGGATAGCTATCATGTAGCTATTATTCATGGGCGATATACCAACCGCGTCTGCAACTGACAAGTCGGTGACATAAATACACAATGGTCACCCTGGCGTATCACGAGTGGAGCTCGATATCTCAACATCGGGATCAACTTTACTATCAACAGGCCTATGATGTCCACCTTCCGTCCATATCAAGATTTAGGACTTGCTATTCTCTCTAGCATCTTGCTTAAGGTTTCCCTCTATAGGTTTTACAGTTCCTTTGTCATCCTCTCTAGTCTTTTGACCTCTTGTTATGGCTCGTAAGTTAGAAGTTTTAGCATCATTGACACATACGACCTCAATAAGACTGAATCCACTGGCATGAGGCAACTCCTCTACATTAGCCTTTCCTCATTGTAATATTTGTCTTGGTCCCTCATCTTGCTGGAGATGATTCCCTTGTGCGTGATGGTTAACTGGACCTGCCAGTTTACTCCCTTCTTGGAGAGAATTGATCTTAATCCAACAGGTAGTAGCTAAGTGGCCAGACTTTCTGCAAATATCACATTTGGCATTTAGACAATTCCTAGGGAAATGTTGGCTACCACACCACTTACAGCTAAATCTTGAGAGGGCACCCTCTTTAGGGCGTCAACTCCCTATCAAATTCTGTTGCTTCTTAAGGAAATTGGCATCCATAGCTATTTGTCTATACTATTCACTAATCATATTGGTGTAGTGCTTCATCATGTCCTTAACTTTGCCAAGGACATTAGAGGCACTCGACTCATAGCCACGATCGTTTGTTTGTCGTCCCATCAGCCTAACTACTTGATTAGGAATTGGCTGCTGACCTAGTGGGACAACATTTGGGTTTGTTGTTTGACCTCCACCATTTAGTGGGCCCATTTGACTAGCCATAGGCATAGTCGGACTAGGAGGAGTTGGTAACATAGGAAAATTTGGCATGATACTCCCTCTTCCATTTGCATTTGACATGGGGTCCCCTTGACTCCCATTAGTTAGTGCCAAATTATCACCATTCCAATTTATCCTTGTTACATAAGCCACTTGCAAGTGCGACTCTACTCCTTCTGCTTAGGTAATAGTAGTTCAATGTCGGCCAAAGAAACACTACTAAGCTACACCTGGATATTGAAATCTAATCCATGTAGGAATTATTGCAACTATGCAATCAGTGGAATGGGGATATAAGTATTAAGTTTGCGAAGAACTTGCTTTAGTTTCTTGGCATAGGCCTGGACATTTTCATTTAGCTCTTGGCGTGTTACATTCAAGACACGCAACCAATACTGTCCACCTCTCTCAGGAGCAAACTCTCTATGGAAGGCCGTGAAGAATTGGTGAGAGTGAATGCTAGTTATGGTTCCGGCCTCTAGACCGTAATACCATACTGCTGCCCTTCCTTTTAATGTCATATTGAAGAGCATCATTAAGTGTCCTTCGTCTTGGATTCGATAGTTGAACATGAGCGTTTGAAAATCCTTAATATGGAGTTCCCCATCTTCTTTTGCTAACCCACGGAAGATGGGCAAAGGTGCTCCTAATGTCGGTAAATCTGATGTCCCTGCTGGAATTGAAATGGGTTGTGCCATGGCTACAATCGAATTGACAATAGGAGTTTGTGTAGGTAAAATTGCACCCCCACTTGAAGTGGGTTGATTGACTGGAAGAAGGGAAGTATTAAGACTTCCTCTTGCACTCAAAGGGCTACTTGTGACACTTAGATAATTAGAACCACTATCGCTTATGCGTAGTGGGCTGCTCCTTTAAGGAGAATAGTGCCTTAGAATCTCCAACTGCCATCTAGCCCTCTCACCACGTTTTGCTTTTTGTATTTTGGCTTGATGGTTCTTGTTAGTGGACATAAACCAACTATTTGGTCCCTAAAAACCCAATATTCGAAACCACCACTTATTGGCGGCTCTCGGCATATGCACCACTGATGGGACCTAAAATCCTCATTTACTAACTCGTTACGACAATATAAGGATAGCACCGAGACAACGCTTGTGCTACTATCCTCTTAATTAAAATACAATGAACCCTATATCTTGATATGCATCAGCAAAATCAACAATAAACAGCACCCAAAACACATCATTCAAACACCCCACCCCCTACTTTTAGGTATTGCTTCCGTTGCATAGGTATAGAGATTCATTTTGTCATGTTTTCATGTATGAAAAGCGATAAATCACAAACCTTGAAAAAAAGATAGGGCAAACTAAGGCTAAACCTCATGCTCTGCCACCATCATACATTCACAAACACTCATTATATTTTTTCTTATTTTTATGAAGCGTATTTCTATTTTTCCCTTGTTTTTCTTATTTTTATACATTTATTTAACAATAATCACTATTATTTTCTAAATTTTTCATGCCAACCATTCCAACCTACTAAAATTCAATTTATCTTTCATTTTTTCCCAAAGGAATACATTTCACCCACCCGAAACGACAAAACCATCATTTTACTCTTAAAAATCGCATTTTGAGTTTTGGGGGATTTAAATAGCGCATGCAAATCATTATGAAATCAGAATTACCTAACAGATAGTAATTAAACATGATGCAACCAGCACTCAAAGAAATTTTCATCGCATAAGAACATCATTTCCATCATAAAATGTCAAAAACCCTTTATTTCCTTCATAAAAAATAGTCATACTGTGTTTCTACGAAACCCAAGACGCATTAAATGATTGCGTGACCAGTGGACGGAGCCTCCATTGCTCTCAATTCCATGTTGCACATCAAGCTTCAGCATCCCCATTAATCTCGATCATCATTTGCTTCAATCTCCTTCCCGATCCTTCCTTCAAGGTAATGCGCATGAATAGCCCATAGAGGGGAGAGAGAGGGAGGAGAGAGAAAGACTAGTATGGGCCAGTATGGGCCATAGAAGCGATGGGCCAGCTTGTTACTACTATCCTCTTTGAGAGTCGAGTAGTGGGACTTAGGCACTTTCAAAAGGACCAATTCCCCTTCTTGGAATTCTAGATGCCTTCGTTTCTCATATCAACATAGAGTTTCATGTGTGTTTGGGCCTTTTGAAGGTTCATTTTGCATTGCTGAAGTAAAGCTTGCATGCGGTCCAACTCAGCCTGACTAGGAGGATTGATCTTATCAGTAAATAAGACTATGGGGAGGGAAACCTTATACCCATATAAGGCCCCAAAAGGGGAAACTCCAATGCTAGAGTGCGTGGAGTTATTATATGCCAACTTAGCCAAGTGAAGCCACATATCCCAACTGTGCTTTACATCATGGAAAAAGTGCCTCAAATATGTCTCGAGCCATTTGTTCACTCTTTTAGTCTAGCCATCAGTCTGAGGGTGGTATGTAGTGGACGGAGCAAGCTTGGTCCCCATGGAGGTAAAAACTAACGGCTAGAAGTTACTCATAAACTTCGCATCTCGATCATGTACTATGACCTATGTCAAGCCATGCAACTTGAAGACATTTTCCATAAATTGAGTGGCCACCTGGGAGGCAGTGTATTGGATCTTAGTGGGGATAAAGTGGGTAGCTTTGGTGAGGCGATCAACGATCACATAGATACTGTTCCACCCTTTCTTAATCGCATGCCAATGATAAAGTCCATTGTGATGTGAGTCCATTTCCCTTCAAGGATAGGGAGAGGTTGCAAGAGGCCAGCGGGCCTGAGTGTACTATCCTTGTTTTGTTGGCATGGAACACATTTGGTCACAAACTCCTTGACATCCCTCCATAAGCCTTTCCAATGAAAGCTTTTGGCAATCCTATCATATGTTTTGAAAACATCCAAGTGACCAGCAGTGGGGCAAGAATGCATCTCTTCCATGATCTTCTGCATGAAGGGGGAAGTGTGGGGGATGACAATCTTGCCATGGGACCAAATAAGGCCATGCTTAAGCTGATATTGGGAGTTTTCAGCCATGACCCCATGCTATAATTTTCGAAACGTGTGGCTGAAGTGATAATCTAACAAGTAAGCCTCTTGAAGCTCTTCAACCCAATCATTGTGCAATTCTGAGATAGAGGACACTCTGCATGCCCACATTCGAGAGAGTGAATTAGCCACAATAATATCCTTGCCTTGAGTGTGTGAAATATCAACAAAGTTATAGTTCTATAAGGTTGCCACCCATCTCCTTTGCTTAGGAGTCAAAGTAGACCGAGTCAAGAAGTACTGGAGGACTCGGTGGTCGCTTTTTACTTAGAAGTGGCTACCATACAAATAGTGGTGCCATTTCTTGATGGCATGGAGAATGGCCAATATCTCCTTCTCATCAACATCTCCTAGTCATATACATTCATTTGCATCTCCTTCTCATCAAGCTTGCGGTTCTCAAATGCAATCACACCCTGCTTTTGCAACAATATGCACCAATACCCATCCATTGGCATCACAATGAATGGTAAACAGCTTAGAGAAGTCAGGGCAAACAAGGATGGGGGCTGAAGTAAGCGCATCCTTTAACTATTTGAAGCTATGATCTGCAGTGGCGTCCCAAAAGAATGACTCATTTTTCAAGTGATCTGTCAAAGGTGCTGCAATGGTGGCATAGTGCTTAGTGAAGCGTCTGTAGAATGAAGATAGACCAACGAAGCCATGCAAAGAAGTGGTGGTGGAGGGAGTGGGCCAGTTTCTAACACATTTCACCTTCTTCGGGTTAGCTTGTATACCATTTTTGCTCACAATGTGTCCCAAGTACTGCACCGATTTTGCATGAATATGCATTTTCTCTCTTAGCAAAGGGTTGATGCTCTCTCAATTGTCAAACACCCTCCGAACGTGTGTCAAGTGCTCTGTGGATGACTTGCTGTAAATGAGAATGTCATCAAAGAAAACAAGCACAAACTTGAACAGAAAGGGGTGTAGGATTTTGTTCATGAGGCTTTGAAAGGTGGTGGGGGCATTAGTCAACCCAAAAGGCATCACTAGAAAATGATAGAGTCCACGATCAGTCCTGAAGGCCGTTTTGACCTCATCTCCTGGCCGTATACAAATATGATGGTAGTTAGAGCACAAGTCAATCTTAGTGAAAAAGCTTTCCCCTTTCAACTCATCCAACAAATCATCAATCCGTGGGATGGGGTAGCGGTTCTTCACTGTAATTTTGTTCAAATCTCTATAGTTAATGCACATGCGAAAGGAGCCGTCTTTCTTTTTGACTAAGAGGATGGGAAATGCATAGGGGGAAGAACTCGATTCAATGAAACCCATCTCTGACAACTCCTTGATTTTCTTTGCAACCTCTTCACGCTCACACTTGGAGAGTCTATAGGGGGTTTATTCACTAGCTTGGAATGGGGCTCTAGTTCAAGTGGGTGGTCTACTTGTCTCTTGGGAGGGAGGGATGTAGGCATCTGAAATAGGTCATTGTATTCCTCAAGTAAGGCCTGCAAGGCTGAATCATGAGATACTACAGATGGCTTATCAAAATTGTCCTTATTTATTTGCAAAACAAAGATTTGTGAGCATTTCTTAAAATCATGTTTGAGTTGTTTTGCTGTAATGAGCTGAAAATTAGCATGATCTTGAACTCCCTCTAGGTGGATAGGCTGTCCATGTATCATAAAATCCATGTAAAGCTGAGAAAAGTCCATAGAAATATTCCCCAAATTTTGCAGCCAATCACAACCCAAGACAATGCCAATGGGGCCCATATCTAGGGTAATTAGGTCAACCAGTGCCACATAATTTTCAGCCAAGCATAAGGGAACTACAGGACATACATGTGTGTTGATTTCTTCTTCTCCATTTGCTACTTAGACCTTCAAGGGGTGGTGTAATGCCATAGGGGTGCACTTCAACCAATCAATGGCTGATTTATTGACAAAACTGTGAGTGCTTCCACTATCCACAAGGATAAAACATGCTTTCCATTGATACTACCTTGAATGCAGAGGGTATTGGGGCTGCGGGAACTCGTCCAAGCATCCAAGGAGATTGAGAAAAGGGAAGTGGATGGTCGGTGGGATGTCAAATCAAGTATCTGTGATGGAGCACCAACCGGGTCAAAAGGAAACCCATCCTTGAGGTCATAGAACTGCTCATGATCAACATCCTCCGTAGGCTCAGCTTGGTCAATGGCATGTCATCCTCCTCAGTGTGCCAATCTTCCATGATATACATGCTATGAACTTTGACCTTAGTTGTCTTGTATGGACATTTGGAGGCATGATCAGTAGTGTACTTATCTCGACACTTAAAGCATAGACCCTTTTCCTTTTGTTCCTTCACAACATCTTGGGAGATGAACCGTTGGTTACTGGATCCATGGTACGGTGATGTAGTAGACTGTTTATTTTCAGCATACTTATTCCCAGCATTAGAGCCTGATGTTGTCCCAAAAGTGCCCATTTTTCTTTCAGCATGGAAGACAGGGTAAGTGGGCACTTTGGGGCTGTTATTAGGCATAGAAGTGCCTCAAAGACCACCTCCATATGGGGGGCTGATCATGAAGGAATGCGGGGCTGCCCAACACCTTG
The DNA here is from genome assembly GCF_053477565.2 of Lygodium microphyllum. Classification (NCBI taxonomy): domain Eukaryota; kingdom Viridiplantae; phylum Streptophyta; class Polypodiopsida; order Schizaeales; family Lygodiaceae; genus Lygodium; species Lygodium microphyllum. Next base: position 131,506,121 of record NC_141140.1, on the reverse strand, counting down.
TTGAAAATACTCATTCTTACGGTACTTTCTTGCATATCTCTCAGCCAATTCGATTGCATTAATAAGTGTGACAGGTTTTTGGGCCATGACATCTACTGATAGGCTCGATTCCAACCCATAGATGTAATTGTGCAATTTAGCATCGTCGCTAATGCTCTCCACATACATGGTCAAGTTCATGAACTGATTTGTGTATTCACGTACAGTGAGGTTATGTTGGTCAAGAGTGTACCATCGTCTTGCCAACCATTATTTTTCCATAGGGAACACAAAAACTTGGACATATGCATTTTAAAATCTTCCCAGTCAATGAACTATTGATTCTCTTGATTGATATAGTGCCACCATGTGTGGGCAAACCCCTCCAAGTGGAGAGAAGCAAAAAGTATTTTCTGATCGACAGTGTAGGGGTAAATATTGAAGTAGGAATCCAACTTGGACGTCCATTCCTCCAAATCAGATGGTGAGGGGGATTTCCCATTGTACTTTGTTAGGATGACCTTGTCACGCAGATCATTGAGGCCATGCTGCCCATGAAATCCTTACTGTCCATACATCCCGTGGTGGCCATACATGCCTTGTTGTCTATACATCCCTTGTGGTGCATTAAGCCCATGTTGTCCATTATAACCATGTTGTCCATGATTGCCAGGCTAGCCATTTGTACCATATTGTCCTTGATGGGGCTGATTCATATGGGGTGCATCGGTGCTCCTAGGGAGAGCGGGGGAAGTTCGACCCAGGGTGGGAGAAGGCCTCAAATGGATGTTGGCTACATGGTGGATGGGGGAATTCAGTAGGGGCTCATCATGCGTATGAGAGGGTTCCCCGATCTCATAGGTAGAAGGGAAAATTTCCTTAGCTCCAAGTATACCCTATGGACCATGCAACGGTTCCTGATGTGGAGGACATCTAGACTCATGCCTAGAGTCATTGGTCTTCTGTTGGGATGAAGTGGTTGCTAATTGAGCAACAAGAGTAGTGAGCTACTCCAAGGTTTGTTGAGTCTTCCAGTTTGAGATAGCCATGTGCTCGATCACTTCATCAAACTTGGACATCATTTGGTAGTGGTTGGTGACCATATCATTATGTCATTCCATATGATGGAGCTCATGTTGGCAGAGGTTGTGATTGAGAACGGTGTAGGGTACGGGTCTATTTCAGGTGTTTCCTCCTGTATTTTACCATGGTAATCTTTCTCAGAGCTTGATTCCTCATTCATGGAGGTCCGAGAGTCTCTAATATCCCTCTGGAGTTCCTCTTGGGCCTTGCTTTTGCCTTTCTCGCTAGCCATCTTGATGTAGTCCATAGGGTTTGCTATCAGTAAAAGGGGCATAACTCTTTGTAGGAAACTCCGATTGATGAGGATTTGGGCTCAAGTCGGAGAGGAAAAAGTCCTCTTTGATATGAGATATTAAGCTTTGTGACAGAAAATGATTAGAATTTTCTGTAATGTGTTTATTGTGCCTGTCTTGGAGCAGTCTGCACCCTGTCCACAATGACCCTACTGCACAAAAATGGGCATAACTTTCAAACCGTAGCTCCAATTGGGGAGATTTTTTATTTAAACTAGAGGGGACAAAGCCCTCTTTGAGATGAGCTATAGGGTTCACTCCCAAATTCAAAACAAAATTTTCTGCAATGGGATCTTCTTGACTGTCTTGCAAGACTATGACCAAAAACACTGCCTGTCCCTTAGTACCAAGGTCTTACATGGATAGAGCATAGTTCAAGGGGCCTCATCAGCCACATCAATAGCATACTAAGCATAATCCCAAGCATCATTGAATACCCATTGGCTCTGCCATTAATTCATAAGTACATTCATTGCCATACATCTCCTTTGACTGCATGCACTTCAAGTGTCATACATGGGTGCCATTAGCATTGTGGGGTATCCAAGAGGAATCATTAGGGTAGGGAGTGGATCTCATGGAAGTAAGTGCACTTGCATACAAGTATCAGGCTCTTGGATCAGCGAGAGATAGGCAAAGTTCCCCCCGGGCGCTGGGTTGTGCACCCCTTTTTAGGGTGTTAAATGGTAAGGGAGGGTCACCTCTCTTTTGTCTTGCCACCTCGCCTAGCATCGACCTTTTTCCTCAGCCAAAGTATACATGGCAGAGTTTTTAATTAAGCAATTAGCATGAAATACATTGGAAAGAAGACATTTGACCTTTTCATGAGATGCAAGGAATGACAAAGGTTCGGGTAGGGGTTACCTTGGCAGTCCAGTGACTCATTGACTGCTACTTACCCAATTTACAATGGCTATTAGTCATTTTGGCTTCATCCAAGATTACAAGACCAAATGGGGGTTACTGTCAGTCATTATAATAAATTTCAGGAAGAGGCATGATGCATGCACATGAAGAGGATTGAACTATTAAACCTATGCAATCTTAAATCTCTCCAACAATGGATTAAGCTCAGCAAGTGGCTAAATTGAGAGATTAAGATCACATTAGCATACCTCTTTAATACTTGGGAAGACCGTTGAAGCATGAATCATCGATCAAGTCCGGTTGATTGGGGCATTCGTGGAAGAATACTTCAGCATTCGAATGCTCCTATTGATGAGGAAGGCTCCCGTGCTTGTCCCGGAGCTTGAGCTTCAAGAATGGGAAGCTTCAAGTGAAGCTTTCATGGCTGCCCATAAAGCTTCCATGCATGTTGAACTCCATGTCTTCATCCGGGTGAGAGGATTCATTCATATGCTGAAGGGCTTGTGGGGTTTGAGCTCTCAAGGTCAGAGATGGTTCATCTTGAAGAATCCATGGCTACCACAAACTATTCCAAACAGTCCACCCCAACTGTTGTCCACCTTGGGGCTGAATCTTGGGAGCAAGAGTATTAAGGAGGAGGAGGTCAATATGCTGATCAGGAACATGGAGTGGAAGAGGGTAGCGGGGAAGGAAGGTTGGGGCAGAGGGGGGAGGTAGGAGGTAGGAGGAGCAGGGAATAATAGTGCAAAATGCATCGCAAATTGCGGGCTATTCTCTGGGGTCTCTCCTGACCTGTGACCCTTCTCAAGGGTATGGTTTGTGGTCAAGGGAAAGTGGGGAAGGCTCCTAGGGCTTCAGTTTTACACTCCCATGGCTGTTTCAGGGGAAAAGAGGAGTTCTCTCTGCTGTATGGCTATGGTAGCTTGCCTGGGAATAGAGAGAAAGGGGCTGAAGTAAAAAGTAACTGAGGTTTTTCCCTCTTCCAACTCCTGGGACTCTAAACTTAGCTTGGAACCCTTAAAATTTGCATGAAAAGAAGTGATGACCTGCTATTTTAACTTTTTTACCTCCAGATATGTTTGAATCTCCAACCATAGCTCCTGCTTGCTCCAAAAAGTTGAAGTTAACTGTAGTCCTTATTGCTGTACCTGTACCTGTAAGCTGAGTAACTAGGGTTTTTGTGATTTGAGAAGGAAGAAATGGGAAAGAAGAAAAGGACCAAAGATTGAAGCTCTGATACCACTTGTAATGAAAGAAGCTGAGAGGAGAGAGAAAAAGAGCTGATGAGAGAGAAAGAGAGGAAGAAGAAGAAGGAAGAAGACTAGAAGAAGAGAGAGAAAGAGAGAAAAGAGGAGAGAAGGAAGGAGGAAGCAATGGAAGCTGGATATGAAGGTGAAGAGTATGATCTTGATAATAACTGGTTGCCCTAATCTAGGGCTCTTACACCTTATATACCCTGGTCAGTGTGACGGGGTGTCTAAACCCTAGTCAATGTGTATCGTGCTTATTACAAACGTGATTTTATTAAGTGTGAAGTGGTTTGGATCATTGTTGTCATGTTTCTCATGAGCCCTGAATGTAAAAAAAAAAGATCGATGAGACGTGAAATTGTATGCTTCCTTTATTGCTTAAAGGGAGAATTCACTTTTTACGAGCCACTGCCATTGTATTTTGACCAATTTAACATGTGTGTTATCTTAAGGATTTAGACATGCAAGATGAAAGAAGTAAAGTATCATTGTTGCACATTTTTCTATGTTTATTGATTTTAGAGGAGAAAGATAACATTGAACCCTTGCTCAATGTTTGTTAGTGAGCATGTCATATGTAAGAAGCCTAAACTTTAAAGCCAAACTCAAATTCTTAACAAAATATCAAGTGGTCAAAAATTCTATGAAGGGTTTGACTAAAATTTTAAAGCAATCTTGATTTAATCTTCTAGATATGTGTGAGGTGTCTGCCAAACTCATGGCACACCTTTTAGTGGTCCATTAGTAGGTTTTCCAAAAATGATGCCACCCAATGCTCCCTTTGAATGTCATGGGGTTTGTCACTTAGGCTCTACTAAGTCTATCTCGCAACGGGAGAGTTCCAGCCAAACCCACTAGGATCGACCTGAATTTTTGAGTTCCTAAAATCAAACGAGTCTCCGAGCAGCCAGCTAGCATCAATAATTTTGAGTTCTCACTTCTATAGGATTACTCAATTTGACGCGGACTTGCCATGAACTGGTTCAAAGAGAATGGGAGACGGAGGGGAGTGCATACATCAATGCTCTTGCCCATAAGGCAAAATCCCATTCCGGCCCCCTAAAACAATGCAAGTGGGTTCTACCTAACAACTAGTTGGTCAATTTAACATCTTCATGTTTCTTTTGCCGATTTAGAAAAGCGCCCAGCTAACCGGGACTACCCTACCATTGGACAGACTCGTCGGGGGTTACACCCACCCACTTTCCTTTGATGATAGAATTATCTTTAGTTTTTTAATTACCTAAAACACATTTATTGGAACATATACAACCAGCTTCCTTAATGAGTCTATTAAATCACATGTTTCTTTACTTAATTTATCTTGTGGACACACATACCATTCAAACAATCCTTGAATAAAACATAATTCTTTATTATATTGGAAGCTTATTACAATTTCCATCTTTTCGACCATGCGGAAGATTCACAGAATTCCACAAGGGTATTCTGCCTACTAAGATTCCACCTTTGTAACTAGTATTTATGGTTCTAGGATTCAATCCTTGGTCACGAAGAGGCTTGTTAGATTCTAGGAACAATGTAGGATTTACAACCATAGGACCCCTTGGCACCCACATTTCCTACTACTCGAGACTATTCCTATTGATAGACCTTTTGCTAATAGAGCCGGTCTAAGCCTCACAAAGCAATAACCATGACCCCCTTGGAGTAGGGTCTCACAACTAGCTTGGGGGTAGCCTAGCACGATCCTTTCTTTTATCCTATTTGTTAATATTTTCAATCAGAGATCTAGATTCTAGCAAACACAAATAGTCCTTTTAAATGTATATCAAATGATGCAATGGCAATCACACCATCGTGCAATTCACAGCTTCCATAGCCAAGGTGGACCTTATCCCAAGGTAACCTTACATTCTAATGAGGATTCTCCTCCCCATAAAGAAGTGTTGAGTACATCTCTCACAACATGTTAAAAAATGTATGAATTTCCTGTTTGGGCTATCATATCCAAAATAAGCAAAATTCCTTAAAGAATTATATTGTGCCAATAACTTAACGAGATGACTTACAGATCCTTTAAATAGAGTTTTACCTTTTAAGCGACACTTAACCTTGTCGTTTTTGACAATAATCATATCGAGTTTATTTTACTAATCTCGAGTGCGCATAAAGTCATATGTGTGATAATCTCTTGCAACTATTTGCATCATGATTCCATGATTCACAATCTCATTTAATCTAACTACAAATCATAGCAGTTAATTGTTTATGGTGTACTAGTATGCTTTCTAGATTACCTATCCATTCGTGTAAGTGTAAAATATAGAGCTAATATTTTATGTAATTATTTTATGTGGTGAAATAATAATCTAGTAATGAATAACCTGGTTTTGCCTGACAACATTGGAAATTTTGTTTTTGCTTACGCTTGTGTTCGCTACTCCTGATGTTCCATTGGTAGTGGCAAGTCCGGAAACCTCAGGCACTCCCGTATCTCTGCAATACCTGTTTCTTGACCGGTTGCGACCACTAAAAGATACATGCCTCATACCAATGTTCAAAGCAATGAAAATGTTCATAAAAAAGTTTTCCCCCATCGTCCTAAAAAAGTCGGTATTAGCGATGCTATAGAACAGTCACTATTATCGTCGTTATATGTATCGCTCTCTGCGTTGTATATGCGACGTTGATAGAGATGCAAATAGCGACGCATATAGTGATGATTTGAGATGCTAATTGCGATGCTAATAGTGACGCGTGCACTGAATTTGTGACGCTAATAGCAACGGTTACAGGGGAAAAAAAATTTGCGCTAGGGCAGCAAGTTTCCCTACCACAAATAGCACTATGTGCTTTATTTGGGCTATACACAAGAGTTACAGTAAAGTGTACACTACTGGGCTCCATGAAGGAAAAGTGTACTTGAATCCATAAGACTGATACATAAAATAAATACAAGATCATGTAATGAAAGTGACTATACAATCATGGCAAGATACAAAGAATGATAATAAGATAGTGCACAAAAAATGCCTCCATAAATCACATGACCAAAAAAGAAGAGGATGTGTGCTCCACGGATCCAAGGGCGAGCTATAGATCCTTGCCATCTGAAACCTCATCCCGTCGCAAAGGAGGATCAAATGGACTTTGCAAAAAAAGAAACAACTACAGATTAGTTCACCATACAATAATGCATTTTAATTAAAATTAGTAAATACGGATAAGAAGGATGAGTGACTTACTTGGCCGCCGTGCCCATACAATCGGTCGATCAATGCACTGAGACCGTGTCTCTTTGCATATCAAGTCTCTAGGCCGATGGGATCGGAGTTTGTAATGGAGTACTGCAAAGAAAACAAAGTACAATTGTTAGAAACATGATTGTCAGTACAAGGGATATTGCAAAAAAATAAGCAAGCAGAACAAAAGAAAAACTTACAAAATCCTCCAGATAAGTCATATGACCACCACTCCCAAGTTGATGGACCATTGCCTCCAGTCATGCCCTTGCCACCTCGCATTGCTATCTCCAACGTCTTGGAGAATCTGTAGCCTCCTCCCTAAGTCGGCGCCACTCATATGTGTCTAGCCACTCGAGCTTTGAGGCCCCACTCTTAAGTGCCATGCATGAGTCCGATCATCTGTGTGAGATGTATGCACGTATATACTCCATCATCCAACCTGTGGAAAACCTATCTGCTGCGGCGGGTACCGGAAACTCCTCATGCAAGGATGCTTCTATGTAGTCCTTTCTCCCCTCTGGTATGTTCTTCCAATGATCCAAGATGTTGTGCCGAAAAACTTGTTGGCACAACTCTCTCATACAAGCCATCACTCTCCTCCCCTCATCATTCATGTCCTATCATCTACAAGGTATTCATACCCCTCTAGGGTATGCCTAAGATGTGTCCTCTCCCACCTGCGACCACGCTCCCGGGAATATGCAGGAGATCCCTGTACATCTAGTGTACCTACGGGGGTAGTATCACCCATAGGGGTGCCACCTGCGGATGGCTGGAGTGACTGGAGTAGACATCCCCACAAGTGTGACAAATCCCATAGGTGATGCAACTCCAGTAGAATGACGAGACGGAAACACCACGTCGATACCTCCACAACAAGCGCTTGAGCCATGCTCTCTCAAACCTGCACGAGAGCGAGGAGTAGCACCTATATCTTGAGTCGACTGTGGATTCATTGCATCCATGTCTTCGCATCCCCCAAAACCACTCCCTCCATGGAGCATCGATCTCGTCTACTAGAAACTGAAGCATTAGAGTGCACCGAAGTAGATCTAACAAAACGACCTGATGGTGTCTGAGACAGCTCTTGGTCTGCCATATCTCTGAATTGAGCTATCTGATGTGGAGACATACATGTGAAGATCTCTTGTAGCTTCTCGTCACTCATCCCTTGACTCATCGTGCGGATCCAAATATCCACAAAGGTCATATGCACCACAGACAAAAATTGATGTTAGCATAATCAATATAAATCAAGCAAAGCACGGTAATATGAATCTTCAAAAATTTATCTTACTTAAAACACATATCTTATGTACCTTTATAAGCGATTCATCAACGAATTGAGTAGGTGGATGCTCCAAGTATGAAGTACCCTATGGTCCCATGTCAATCTCCTAACACAACTCACCATACACTGGAAGGTTGATAGACAAGTCACCACAAAAGGATGAGTCTACCTCGTTCTCAAAGAATTCTTGGACTCCTCGATTTCCATCATTGTTACCCAATTCTAGCTCCTCTACATGCTCCAAGCTTTCGGCAATCTCCACCTCTTGCAATATCAACCCCTCTATTTGTATACTATCCTCATCTATGCTGGGAACATTGCTTTGATCATATACTCTTGCACTTCGGGGAGTTGAAGGTACAACATACCACCATCGAGGTTGTCGAGGGTTTGGATAGAAATTTACATGTTCAAAATCACGTACAAGAGATATTTAAATTTTGTGATATGTACCATGTCGTAATAAAATTAGAAAAAACATGAGTCCATGCACTTGTTCACAATGGGCCGAAAATATAAACGTGCAGTGAAAATTCGTCCATCTTTTCTTGGAATCTATTTTGAGAAATCTAGATGGACCTCGTCGAACTGTTGCCCCAGCTTCTTCAAGTACCACTTTGAACCATTGCACATCAAATAGGATCATGGAGAAGCTACGGTAATCCACCACGATAATACTTTGCAAGTTCCCAAAATGCTCCATCTAATTTATAACGGTGTTTGGATCCGTTACTTGTCATCGGCTCTCTTGCTCAAACTATACCACAATCTGTTGTGGAGCTCATTTTGTTGATATGCTCCACGTGGAAATGCCATCTGCACAACCACGACACACTGTGTATTTTGTATTGTGTACATTGAAACAGTCAATTAGTTGTTGCATATAAAATCTAGATATAACAAACCCTAAACACGTTGTCACCTTTGGACTACATCCCCTTGAGAATTCCCACTCCTCAGTTGAGACTTCCGCCCCTTCCCGAGACGCTGCAGTCAATGCTCCATGCAACCATCACGTTGACATAAACCGCAACATCTCCTCCATGCCCTGGGGATATCGAATCGGTCAATGGCGCATACTACGTCAAAATTCAGATCGTGCTTCTTGGCTTGCTCGTACCTAGCCAACCACGTCTCGATGGAGGCATGGTGCAACATACGAAAACGATTCACTTTCTCCTCCATTGTAGCACCCATTCTTTTTTCCATCCCATTTTTAACCACTACATCTTCGGTCAATCTATCATCATCCTTCAACGACCATAGAATATTGTTGTCTGAATCCACCGTTGGTAGCCATTGTGAAATATGCACTAACGCATCAAACACCATATTGGAAAATATGGGAATTTTCCACAAGTTTGGGACATGTGGTCAAATATTTGGATTTCTCATAACTTTGAAAACCATTTCTCCAAAATGAGCGCTTTATGGCTCTTTAGATCCCATTTTTCAAGCGCTTTCCAATGATAGGTCACATGATAGGATTTTGAGAAACTTATGGACATGTTATCCACACCCCACTTTTTTAGTTTTCAAAAATGGAAATTGAGAGATTCCCAAATTCACTAATATGGTGTTATCAAACACCAACCAACCTTCAGCCATGTTACCTTCTGGCCGAGCTCATTGTCGCACAAAGCCTTTTAGGGTTTTCATGAAGCGCTCCAAGAAGAATATCCATTATGTATGGACAGGTCTAGCAATTTCCACTTCATCTACAAGATGCACCAGAAAGTGGGTTTGTATCATGAGCATGCTGGTGGGCATGTACTTCTTAAAGAGACAGATCGTCTCCATTGCTCCCCACCTTGCGGATTCAATAGAGGATGTCTTTATCT